>NW_018128270.1:292646-303545 GCF_001952655.1 Monopterus albus | reverse complement strand
TGTGTTTTTCTGTCAATATGGGGTGCTGTGTGTACATTAATGAGGAAAAAATGAACTTAAATGATTTTAGCATATGGCTGCAATATAACAAAGAGTGAAAAATTTAAGGGGGTCTGAATACTTTCCGTACCCACTGTACATAGAGTCCAAAAAGGAAAATGGCCCAAAAATTATTATTCTGCACAATCTCCCCTTTTACTTTCATCTAGGGGAAACCAGGGGAGCCAGGGTCTGACGGAGTGCCAGGCCCAAAGGGATCTCGTGTAAGTCTCTATTGTCTCCAGAACTGGTAAAAGAAAGAGACCACGAATATATTATTATTATTATTCAATGCCATAAATAATGTTCTAAACCCCTCCAAGTTTTTCCTAAAGATGACATATCTGAAAATTCCTTAACTTTTTTGTTGAGGTTTTGAATATCAGAAGGCAAATTGTTGTTCTCTTGTTTGAGTCCATTCATACAGTTTGAGCCAGTATCCCTTTCTTTTTTTAAGAAACTATTTTTAACCTTAAACACTCTGATATTATTTCCCCTTGTTTTCTTAAGGAGGCTTTTAACTCTATTGGATACTTTATTTTAATTTTTTTTAATTTGGGGTTTGGGGTCTGGGATTGTTCCCCTGGCTTTCCAACATACTGTCTCCAGCCACAAATAGAAACAAAAACAAAAACAAACTTGGATCCTTCTGTACTTTCAAATTTTAGACCCAAGTCTAAACTTCCCTTTTTGTCAAAAGTCCTGGAAAAAGTAGTATTAGTATGGCTTCAGTCCTACTTAGACAGACATGGTATGTTTGAGTTGTTTCAGTGTGGTTTTAGAGTCTTCATAGGACTGGATGTGCTCTTTTTAAAGCTTTTATGGATTTATTCACACTGTAAGTAGTGACACAGGTGACTGTGTGGCTCCTTTGGTTTCAGACCTTTCAGCAGCCTTTGATATGGTAGATCATACTATTTTTTTGGCTCACCTTGAAAATTCCATTGGAATTTCTGATACTGCTCTAACTTGGTTTAGGTCTTATTTATGTAACAAAAGTTCTTCTGTTAGCCTCGGTGACTTTGTTTTCCAGTGTTCCTTTGTCCTACAGTGTCCCCCAAAACTCCATCCCTGGTCCAGTTTTATTTCTTCTCTATATCCTCCCTTTAGGGTTCATCATCAGAAAACAGAGAATTTTTGTTCCACTGTTCTGCTCATGTTGATGTTGTTGGAAGTTAGAGCTTGGATGGCCTCCAACTTCCTAATTTTGAATGAAAACAAAACTGAACTTGTTATTTTTGGCTTAAGTGGTACATGTAACATCACAGTTTTTAACCTAGGGTTTCTAAACTATCAAAAACCGACCGTAAAAAAACCTGGGTGTTATAATTGTCAATGCCCTTAAATTGGACAAACAAACTCTGTGGTTAGTTCAAGCTTCTATCAATTAAAGTCCCCAAGGCTACTCATTTTGCTCATTACCAGCCATTAAATGTTTAATGGCTCCATCTAGATTAGCTTTGGACCCATCATAATTCCAAATAGTCTGTAATTAATTCAGAACAATAAAACCAGAGAGCCTCTTCCTAAAAACGAGAGGATAGTACATGAATGTGCACAACTCCTGGTGCCCGTGTTGTGTCTAAAGCATTAATAATATTAATTAATGTGAACTTCTCTTCCATAAATAGGTAAACGGTATATGTACCGATGAAAAGAGATGTGGTACCTTTCTTTTTTCCTTTTATGTTTTTACCTTATTTCACCATGTACAGCACTTTGGCAAACTCATGTTGTTTTAAATGTGCTTTATGACACTGACATTGAAATGAATTGTTTGACATACTGTTTTGTCTGTGCCGGGTCACTGTAGGGGGAATCTGGCATTAACGGACGTCCAGGAATGGAGGGGCTTGAGGTAATCATGAAATATTTACAGGGTTTTCAAACTGTCCTTTCAATTTGATTACATGTTACATACTGTAACATTCTGTTTTGAGAAGCATGGTGGGAGCTCTGAAGGGATTATACTGAACCTATTATTAGAGCATTTTACTATTCATAGTGAAGAAATTGTCAAGGTGCTCTGTTTGAAGGCCACGATATGCTAACCCCTGGACACAGGAACACAGCTTAACCTCTCGCACTAAGGTGGCATATTTGAACCATATTAAAGCTCCAAACACTGCTTTAGGTTCTTGGCAGAGATATTCACTCAGTAACTGATGACTATGAACCTGCGAACAGAGTTCCCTGCAGACCTCCCTCTTACATGTCATTAATTCAGGACAAGACCCCAAATCCTCCCAAACAATAACCTGCAGTTATGGGCAGCTACCTCCTTATACCTTCAGATGCCATTCTATTGAGAAGTTTTAGGAACCAGTATACTCTGGCTCTTTGAGGAAGTGTGGAGTTTTGTCTGAAATAACCAATAAAAGCTGTGACACTGGCCACTTAGGACCATGTTTGCTTTGCACAGTATTTAGCCGACATTGGTTCATTTCTCAAAATAATACGCTCAAGTTACAGTATATATGATGTAATAAGTAAATAGCTGACTACTTTACCTAACTTTACACTCTAAATATAAAATCACTTTCATTAATCTTTCAGTACAATCATTTCTCATTTTAGCTGTACATATTTGAATACTACTTGTTGTAAACAAAGAAAACATAAAGCCTCATGATTATTGTTACTAAGTATCTTAATTTCCTACTTTAGCTGTTGCTCTTTAATTATTCTTCTCTTTTCCAACCCCTCTGGCTGCTTTTCTCTTTCTCCTCGAAATCCAGTTCTTCCTTGCACTCATCCATGACCAAATATTCTGCATTTTTCTCCATTTTTTCATTCTCTTCTTCCCAAAGGGCTACCATTTCCTCCTCCATCGGTCCAGGTTTGATGGGAGAATACAAGTTTACTGTCAACTCCTCCATATACTCTTCTTCCTGCACCAGGATTGTTTTTGTCACTGGTGTGCTTTCCTTCGAGTCGAGTAACACCTTCCCATCTTTTTCTGGCTTGTCCATTGTCTTTTTGGACTCTGCCTCCTTCAACAGTGGGCATTCTAGCATTTCTTGCAAATACTCTTGTTGTTCCTGTGGGACTTCTAGTTGTAAAGAGACAATCTGTCTCATGGCCTCTTGGTCATTTCTGATACTGGATTGTCAAAGGCCAGCACTGCTTTAGTGACCTCTGCCCCTTTGTGCAGCCATGCATCATGATTTCTGTATGTAGACCTCAGCACCACCTTAGCTGGGCGCCCTCTTTTAGGGACAGTTACCATGGTACTAAATTATCTCAATTTTCGGACAATTTGCCAAATTGTACTGTAGTGGTGAATATCTAAGATCTTTGAAATTACTTTGTAGCCATTTCCATATTTACACAAAGTAGCTCTAACCCACATCTCCAATCTGGTCTCACTGTCCATTAACTCCAGTTAGCTGAGGGCCACGTACTCTTTCCAACCTCCACTGTGAATGTTCTAATGACTTATTCAATATGGACAAGAATAATACACTGATCTGTTATTAGGTTTATTAAGTTAATTCATTATTGTAACTTAGGTGAGGATCTGATTATATTTAAGGGCAAATTTATGCAGGGAATTCTAAAGGGTTTGTTTAAAAGTTCTTGTCACTTGTTCTGCCCTTGCTTGGGAGCGTTCTGAAGATTCCTTTGCTAGGCAGACAGATAACCCATCCACACATGTATTGCACTAAATGGTTTTTTATTCCTTATCATTCGGTGCACAGTGTGCCAGGAATTGATATGTACAGTATGAGTGGTAAAACCACGAAATAAGAAAATAAAATATGATTAGCTCTACAGCAATTAACTTCCCTGTTACTGCAATCAAACATAAAGCACATTGTTAAGCAGTATAAACTTATGTACTTACAGACGATGATCTTTCAATGATATACATAGCATGAGTTTCTCACTCTCTAGCGACATGATTTCTCTTAACACGGCAAACAGTTTTTCTTGCTCTAAGAACATAAACACAACACTAGGATAAACTTGGAAACAAAGAAGCCGTCTAGTGGCTGTGTGGTGACATTACACTCTCACCCTCAGTGGCCAGAATATCACTGTTTTAGTCTTTGGAATCTCCTGTGCTCCCACCTGTACTTTACATAGTCCTATGTTGATGTTGATTGGTTGAGACTGTCTTTTAGCATGACGTTTGATGGACAGTTTACGGTTTGATACAAGCTTACCTTCCCTTTCCCTTTTTATAGGGTCGACCTGGCATCAAAGGGGAAATGGTATGTAATGTATCAATATAAATGTTATTGTTCTGATTCTTTAATGGTAGTTTTTATTTATGATGGTTCACCACTGCAGGTAAATATCATAAAAATAAGCAATATCATTAATACACACATTGTCAGTTGTCATAGTTTGAATGCAACAAAGCCTGCAGAGCTGCAGTGTAAGGCAGTTTGACTTGGTTCAGTGCCCAGACTAGAAAGATGTTGCTTTACGTTTTATTTACCTGTACCCTAACTGGCTGCTTTTTGTAGGGAGAAAAGGGTGAATGTGGTGCCCCCGGTAAAAAGGGAGAACAAGTAGGTTTTGTGTTTTTTATTTATTTATTTGCTATTACAACTATTGCTACAAATATACTGATACTGTGCTAATGGTCTTTCCTAGGGTGCTAATGGACCAGCTGGCCCCAGAGGCCCCAAGGGAAAGCAGGTGAAGATTTATGTCTTTGCATATAATGCACATTTGAATGGCAGGGCTGTCTATTATATTCCAGGTGACAGTGGCTCCTCACTGCAACACATCAAGGAAATATCTGCCCTTACACTGGACACAGTTTTTTGTAGTCACTGTGAATAGCAAGGAGTTGATTATAGAAAATTTCAGATAACTGGCAATAGGTAAATCTGGTCATTTATATCAGTGTTATATTGGTCACCACAGTAACTTTGCTAACATTTACAAGAAGCCCTTTGAAACATAAGTATGGAAAGAAAACAAATAATTCAGTAAAAACTCAGAGCATACAGACTGCAAACAGTGAGCTCGTTTAGCAAAATTCAGAACTCATTTAACAAATCTACTGAGCAGAAATATAGTAGGACTTATGCAACATGGTTGGAAAATACACATGATATCAGTCTCAAGTTTAGTGTTTTAAGTCGAGCTTGATTCCAGCTTGTTCTTGTGACTGACAGCAATTTTCTCATCTCACGCTCACAATGTGTATAAGTGCAAAATATCAAATTATACACTGTGTGGTTCATAATCATTCAAAACAGTAGGCCGGAATTTCTAGAATTTCATGGGGGATTTGTTGTTAGTAGCTGTGTGGGGCTTTCAGCTAGCAACAACATTCAATGTTGAGTTTAAAGTCTGGTGTCACCGGCATGTAGAACACCTATGAAACAGGTGTGCTTTAATGTAAAAATGTAAGATAATTTGATGCATTTGAGCATTCAGACCGGAATGCATGTGTGGTCAAATTGAAAGATTCCTGTGCCCCCACATCTGTGCTGTAACAATGTGAGCTGCAGTGAAAGCCACACACTCTGAGTCCATCTCCTGCTCTGCACTTGTGGAATGTGAGCTCTGGTTTAGGCCTTATCCCCTTTCTAATGTAGCCTTTCTAAACCAAAGAATCCAAACTTGTAATGTTTGGTTGTAGTCTTTGAGCAAACGTTGTTCCAGACAATTAGGATTTGAGCACATTATCCATTCCCTTTGTCCTTAGGTGCTTGATGCTCCCAACAGTAAAACAACATCGGCCTTCGTCTGAGTGCCATTAGATTTTATGCCCCTCTGATCTTACTCCAGTTCCCATGAGTTGCACCTACACTGTCAGAGGTATAATGCTAAACATTTTATATGAAAACATTCACCAAGTATCAGTATCCATCAGCCTTACAGTATTGTAGTTGTTCTGGCCTCATAGAAACCCTTTCCACTATCCAGTTAGTTAAATACCTCCACACAATTAGTCACGAACGCCAGGATGGGTTTAGACTGTTCTTTATATGGCAGGTGTGAAACTGTAACAGCAATACCATATATGCATAAGTAAACTGAAAGGAAATACATAAAACACAGCTTCCAGCAGATAATGCTAATCAAAATGCACTTGACTTAGCTACGTCACAACTAATAAACTATGCATGGATATGCTAAATCCCTTGTAAATAATTAGCTTATAATAATGTTAACTATTTGGATCTTATTATTTTGTATCTGATGTTTGTTCTCATGTGTTGTTGTTACAGCAATACTTACAGAGCATGCCTTTCATACACTCACTAGAAAGCGTCCAATGAACACAACCACCGCTAACTCTTGCTATCTTATTTACTGCTGCACTGCAATATATGTCCTCGTTGTGCACTTCCTGTCTCACTTAAAGGGCCAGTGCACATAACTAAATTAAGGCCATATACAAGCCAGAACATTCCCCGCCCGGTATCTTATGGACACCATGACGACATAGAACTCAAACATCACTTGATAACAGAAAAACCATCTCTGGAATTGGTCTATAATATGTCTTAACATTCCCTTGGGAGGCAACTCTAACTTCAGCCTTCCTAATGATACCATCTTCACTAGGAACTGCCTGTGTTATTACACCCATCGGCCACTCATTCCTTCTTGTTGGTTTGTCCTTAAGGAGAACCAAATCTCCTCGTTTAATAAGAGTTCTTTTGTGATAACACTTCTGACGGGCTTGAAGGCTTTTGAGATACTCCTTGCGCCATCTGCTCCAGAAATGTCTGCAAGGAGTTGAACACGCTTCCAGTGGCTTTTGAGCATCTCCTTGGGATTGATATCGTCACAGATTGGGACCACAGCCTGGGGCCACAGCCTGGGTCTTTTGTGTCAGTAGCATTGCAGGTAACAAGATGTGAGGACACTCTGGATCAGATGACACTGGTAGTAGCAGATGAGCATTTATTATGGCCACAACCTCTGCCAAGAAGGTTGTTAGAGCTTCATAGGTGAGCTGGACATGACCAGCTTGCATCAGCATGTTATCAAGTATCCGGCGTGCCACTCCAATCATCCGTTCCCATACTCCCCCCCCCCATATGGGACGAATGGGGTGGATTGAATAGCCATGTACACTTCTGATCCTGTAGATAGTGTATCTTGTCGGCACCTGATTCATTTGCTGTGATTTCCTTGTGTGTACCTGTAAAGTTAGTGCCGCAATGCAAGTGTAGCTGTTTTGTGGGATCTCGTAACGCAAAGAAACACCTCAATGCATTGATGAAACTTGAAGAACTCATCTCCTCCACTACTTCAATGTGGACAGCTCTAGTGCATAAGCAGGTAAAAAGTATGGCCCACAGTTTACTATTTGCCTGCCTGCCTCTAGTTCGCCTCGTGGCTACCTCCCATGGGCCAAACATGTCCATACCAACATATGAGAAGGGGGGCTCTGCTTGGAGTCGGTCTACTGGCAGATCACTCATTATTTGCTCTTCACACTTGCCTCTTAAGTTTTTGCATGTGATGCACTTGTTTATTACCTTGCTGATACACCTTTTTGCCCATACAACCCACAGACCACTTTCTCGGACAGCACCCTCTGTAAAATGTCTTCCTTGGTGATTTACCTTCTCATGATGATTCCACACTAGAAGACTTGTGATGTAATGAATGCCTGGTAGGATGATAGGGTGCATTTCATTAACCCCTAGCCCTGCGCGAGTGATGCGACCCCCTACTCTCAGTAGTCCGTCATTGCCAATGTTGGGGTTAAGCTTTACTAGTGGGCTGTTTTTGGGGAGCTTCTGTTTTTCAGTGATAGATTTGAATTCAGCTGCATATGATTCAAGCTGTACCTCTCTGATAATTACCGTCTCTGCTTGTTTTACCAGTTTGGGAGTGATGGCTGTTTTACAGATGTGCCATCCAGTACAATCCATGTTTGTTCTGGCACGAGAGAAACATTATGCAACATGATTAATGTTTGACACAGCCCTGCTTAGTGACCTCCATGTGGAAAAATGCTCCCAGCGTTCTGAGCCCAGAATATAAGTGTTTGTACCTCTGGGCGCACCTCTGCGTCATTGTCTGGGTCCTGCAGTTCATGATGCTCTGGCTGGATGTCTGGAGAGCTGTGAAGAAAGCATGGTCCTGTGAACCAAGTCGTGTTTGGTAACTCATTGCCTGGCACTGACCATAAGTCGTGGTCAGCGGGGTTATGGTCTGTTGTAACAAAGTGCCACTGCTCTGGAGTTGTCGACTCTTTGATGCAGCGGACATGGTTGTTTACATAGACACAGAAGTGCCTTGATTGGTTTTGGATATATCCTGGAACCACCTTGCTGTCAGTGTAGAAACTGCTTTTGTCTATTGGATGGTCAATCTCCTCGCTTATCACCTCTGCCATTTTGACCACCATCACTGTGGCACAGAGTTCGAGCCTAGGGACTGTGAGCTCTGGCTGCGGAGCGAGTTCTGCCTTGACTAGGATAAACCCAACTTCTTTTTCTTAAGATATGAGACTGCACCATATGGTTTTTCAGCGTGAGGTACGTGAAACGTAAAATAGTCTGCCATTATGTCCCACTTTAAGCCAGAGCTACATTGGTCCAGGAGATTATCTTTGAACAAATCCAAATCTTGAAGATCTTTGGCTTGGTCTTCAACTGGAAATGCGTCCATGACCTTAACCTTGTTTGATGCTATTTTCAGGTGCCAAAGGTTTGAGGCTGCCAGCACTTCTTGCGTTCTCTTTAAGAAATTGGTAGCTTCCTGTATGGTGGGGACGGATTTTAAGGCATCATCTACATAGAAATCACGTTCAATAAACTGACAGGTGTCTGTCCCGTACCTTCCTTCTCCTTGTTGTGCAGCTCTCCTTAGTCCATAAGTAGCTACAGCCGAAGACGGGCTGTTGCCGAACACGTGCACACGCATTTTGTAGTCCACAGGTGATGGCAACCAAATGCTTCCTAAACCTGAGAAGCATGCCCAGCAGACTGTTGTTTATGCTATGTTATGAACACTCGCTTCCACCTCAACCACAAACTGCCACGAGGGATCGGGTTGGAGGAGTATGGGGGCTGTAGTGAACTTGAAGAGGAGAAAACTTCAAAGGTAGAACCATTACACGCACACACACAGGCAGAACAGTTTTAATTAGTGAAACAGAAGGCAATGCCTATAATGGATCAGATAGTTGGAATCAAAGGAAGAAGTGAATGTGTATGTAGGAATTAAGGCAGTATAGGTATTCCTCCCCTTTCTAGGGCACTGTCCTCGACCATTGGAGCAGAGAGGACAATTGGAGGATGGACGGACTGAAGGACCAATAATGGGAGAGTTAAGTTTAAACCGTGGCTTCTCCCCAACAGTTTTTGACCAATTAGATAGTAGTGCCTTTTTATACAAATATTGTATACTGACAAGTTGAGGACAGACTTTTCTGTTTATCCTAAACAGTGAAGATCCATGTGCACATGCTAATTTTGATACATTAATGCATAATAAATTTCACACTGAAATATCCTTTTATTAGTCTTCTCTCCTCATTATAAAGAACACGCCTCACACGGTGTAATCCATAGAACAACGTGCCCCCTGACGTATAGTCATAAGTGCCCTAGCAGCTTGGCTCTGATGAGCGGGTGGAGTGAATGCTGACCGTAAATCGTCCAGGAACTTTGTAATGGTGGCACCGAATAATAGTCCTTGAGCGTCCGCAGCTTCGACCCAGGTAAGAGCCTTTCCCCGCAGATTGCTTACGTAGTTGATCTTTTCTCTGTCTGTGCGAGAAATCCGGGGCTGCTGATCGAATCCCCGGCGGCACTGCAGCAAAAACCCCCGGCATTTCTCGACACTGCTGTCAAAAGTCTCTGGCTCGGGTATCGGAGGATCCCGGCGGGGCCTGGGAGAATGGGTGGCGGAATGTGGAGGATAAGCTGGGGGTGTATACTGAGTGGTCTGAGAATCCAAGATAGCTGAAGTGAGCTTAGCTACCTGTTGTTGCTGCAGTGCCTGAGCCATTCTCTTCAACTGTGCACCAAGATGGGCATACGCTGGAGAGCTGCTTGCACCAGAGTCAGCAGGGCCCATGTTGGCCAGTTCGTTCTGTTATGAACACTCGCTTACGGGGGAGTGAGTGTATAAAGAAATCGGACCCAGAGAGCTGACTTCAGTGCAAGCAATATTTATTGGTGCTGTACAGACTATATATATACAAGTGCAGTGATAATGGGAAAAATTAACCGGGCGTCGATCAGTTACTTAAATAGTTCAAGGAAGTGATGGATGAGATCGGCCTAGCTGTGGATGCTTGGGTCACTCCTGAGCTGGCCGGTAGAGGTGGGAAATAGCTGAGGAGGCAGAGTAGAAACAGGCAGTGAGCAGATGGCATCTGATGATTGTGTACCGACCTGGCTGGTGGAGGCTGGAAGGGTGGTGAGGAGCAATGGTCCGGAGGTAACTGTCCGTGGAGGTGGTAGAGAGGAGGAAACAGAGTGGGTGGAGCGAAAGAAGACAAAAAACTAAGTGGATATACAAATACATGAAGGAGAAGAGAATGGTGCTGGTTGTCGGTCTGAGAGCAACGACAAACTGGCATGGGAGTAGTAAATGAGCTGGGTATAAGTAGGGTGAGGGACTAAGTGAATGCAGCTGGTGTTAATCAAGGAATCAGTGGCAGGTGTGCAATGTGGAGTGAACCAAGACAGAAGTAGTAAGAGAGGGAGGTGAGAGAGGCAGGTGCAGCCGAGCAAACCTGACAGGTTAGGCCCTGAGAGGAGCACAGCACTAAGTTACGTACCCTTGAACTGGGTACTTAAACCGGGTGCTTGTCACTGCCACACTCAGCATTTAACTGGTGCTTCACAGTTTCTTGTCACATGCTTGTTTATTGCACAACACTTATTGTATGGATGCTGATTCAGCATCCATACTATG
>NW_018128270.1:288402-288996 GCF_001952655.1 Monopterus albus | reverse complement strand
TCTCCATTTGTGATATGTATTGCATGCCAGTCGTGAGAATGGTTATGGCAGTTAATAATACAGCAAACATCTACAGTTTTTGTATGGATGCTGAGTCAGCATCCGTACCTTGTTTTCCTGGTCTTTATTGTATGAATGCTGACACCCATACCATGTTATCCTGTTCTTTATTGTATGGATGCTGACTCAGTATCCAAATAATAATAATAATAATAATAATAAAAAATAATTGGATAATATGTTATCCAATTATTTATTATTATTAGTGTGGATGCGAGCATCCACACTCTTTTTGTTTTTATTATTATTATAGTTTCTTCCGTACTTTTTTCGCCGCTCATCTTCTCCCACATTCTTTCAGCTAGACAACCCATTCTAGTATCAAACTGTTCAGCTTTTTAAGGACATGATGGCGTGTACTCAACTTTTTTATAACTTTTATACTTTTTCATAAATTCAGCTTTTTTCACCAAAATTTTCCCATTGGAAATGAAAGGAGAAAAGTTGGAAGCTTAATATTGTGTTAATAATCAGACTACTGGAGGAGATGAGCTGAAGGCTGAATCAGTGCAGATGGTAGACATGTGTTTCCCG
>NW_018128270.1:275253-280883 GCF_001952655.1 Monopterus albus | reverse complement strand
GTATCAAAATAAGCATGTGCACATGGATCCTCACCGATTAGGACAAACAGAAAAGACTGTCCTCAACTTGTCGATATACAATATTTGTATGAAAAGATGCTACTATCTAATTGGTCAAAAACTGTTGGGGAGAAGCCGTGGTTTAGACTTAACTCTCCCGTTATTGGTCCTTCAGTCCGTCCGTCCTCCAATCGTCCTCTCTGCTCCAATGGTCGTGGACAGCGCCCTAGAAAGGGGAGGAATACCTATACAGCCATAATTCCTACATACACAGTCACTTCTTCCTTTGTTTCCAACTAACTGATCCATAATAGGCATTACTTTCCAGTTCACCAATTAAAACTGTTCTGCCCATGTGTGTGTGTGCATGATGTTCCTACCTTTGAAGTTTTCTCCTCCGCTAGCCTCCTGATCTAATCTTTGTTTGACTAACCTTGGAATCCCAGTAAACTATAACTCCCCTGGCCCATTAGCCAGGTGGTGATAATAAATTAACTGTGGACCCTCTTAGCCAGAGCTGTAAATCTAAGGAGATTCACTGATTTAGTGAACAAGACACTATAATGTTGAAGAGTGGTTCAGTGACTAATACAACAAATATTTGACCAGTGATTCAGTGAACACATAGGGTGATGTAAACATAACTGTGACATATGAGTATATAAACTTATGTGTGCCATAAAATAAAACCATTCATAAGTGCATAAAATAAAAATCACCCTAACAAATCCCTCCTTTTACACCTTTTAAGGTGTAAACCAATGTGACTTGATTATAAGCAAAACATTATAAAGGTATTTACTGGTGACTCAAACTCATGACAGTTCCAATTAAAACATAATTGCGAAAACATAGTGAAACTCATCCTCTGCATGAGCTGTGACTTTTGACCGTTACTGGGCCTATCTAGGCCATCAGCCGACATCTCTGGTCCCAGGCCATCACAGGGAAATCTAACAAAATCAACTCAACCACAATTAGAAATGTAATAAAAATATAAATGAAATTAGAAATGTAATAAAAATATAAATTAAATTAGAAATGTAATAAAAATATAAATGAAAATAAGTCTGAATATGAGGGTTCTTTGCCTCATGCTCCATCACACACAATGCAAGGAACTGAACTGATCAAAGGACAATGGACTTGGACATTATATTTTATATATTCATACTGTACACAATTCATGTATAGCAGTTATTGTATGGATGCTGATTCAGCATCCATACTATCTTGTCCAATTATTTATTATTATTATTATTATTATTATTATTATTATTATTATTATTCCATACGTTTTTTGCCGCTTAACTACTTCAGCATACTTTCAGCTAGAAACACCATTCAGGTATCAAAATGTTCCGCTTGTTCAGGACATGCGGGCATCTATTCAGAATTTTCCTGAACTTCATAATTTTTAAACTATTCAGCTTTATTTTGAAAATCTTGCCCCATTCATATGAATGGGGAAATTGAACTTCAGCATTCTTTCAGCTATTTCAGCTATCAAAATGTTCAGCTCTTCAAGGACATTCATACTACTCTTCAGAAGTTTCCTAAACTTCATAATTTTTAAACTATTCAGCTTTATTTTGAAAGTCTTGCCCCATTCAAATGAATGGGAAACTTCTACTTCAGCATACTTTCAGCTATTTCAGCTATCAAAATGTTCAGTTCTTCAAGGACATTCATACTACTGTTCAGAAGTTTTGTAAACTTCATAATTTTAAATATTTAGCTTTATTTTGAAAATCTTGCCCCATTCAAATGAATGGGAAACTTCTACTTCAGCATACTTTCAGCTAGCAAAACCATTCAGATGTCAAAATGTTCAGCATTTTCATGGCGATCTTTTAGCAGTCAGCATCCATTTGCATTTTCTTCAGAAAATGCAACTTTCTAGTTACTTATTGTGTTGCTTTAGAATTATCTCTGAAAAGGTTTTTCTCTAAAGCCCTTGCATTGTTGTAAAGCATGTGGTTTATTATGCACGTGACAGTGTTTGTCTGTTCCCTCAGTTGGTGGGGTTGTAACATTAGTCTTATGCACTGAGACCGTTTTGTGATTATTACTATAGCTCTCTCTGAACTTGTCCTTTTTTACTCCTGTGGTGGATAGTGACAGCAGGGGTTATTACGTGCTTAGCTTGTATTTTTATGAAATGTAGAAAGAACTTGAAGCAGGGAAAGGTTACCTTGTGCTCCTGCTTGTAGCGTGAGCCTTCCATCATCCATTTGTTCTGTAGTCCAAACGGCAGTTTGTCCACAATTGGATTGATACCTCTTGCAGTATCGAGATAAGAAAGTACATGCAAATAACCCTCTTGTTTTGCTGAATTAATCTCTGCTAGTAAGTCACTTAACTCTCTCAGTTTTTGGGCCCGATTCTGGGGAACTGATCACGTTTTGCAAAAAGAGTACCCAGGAGTGTCGTGGCTCTTGTATTGCCGGTGACTTCCTATTGCTGGTGATTCACTGGGTGGCCTAGACCGCTATTCCCTGGGGGTCTGACAGTCCTTTGGTGGTATAGACACATTGTCCTGATGCCCCTCTGATTCCTTGGGGAACTGATCAAGTTTTGCAAAGAGCATGCTCTATATGGCCTCTGGTGACCCATAGATCTCCTCCAATCTCTCCCAAATGAACTCTGCTGTGCGCTCCTGTGCACTTTGCATTTCTTGTGGAAGGTATTCGTGTTGATCTATTGTGTCCAGACTTGCAGCAGCAGACTCCAACACTGCTGCTTCTGCGGCTGCAGCTTGAGCTTCACCTTCTTTTGCCAATACCACTAGCATTGCTTCTAATCATGGCCCCTTCCAATTTTATCTCTAATTCTTTCTTTGCAGATTCGGCTCTGGTATGAGCGGCTTCTGCCTTTGCACGTGCAGTGGCAGCTCCTAGTAATACACTCGAGGTTGCAGAACACTTTGATGACCTCGAGGCTGAAGACCTAACTTCAATGTCAGCTTTATCCATGATTCTGCTGGTGCACTGTGCTTTTGTGCTCTCTTCATGTGCTGTGTCTTACGTGCTGGTCAAGAACAGCATTTAATATGTGTAACAATGCAGCCTGGGGACTAGGAGTTCATCGTTGACTTCTCTTTTCACTGGTCTGGCCTTGTAGAAACCCTTTCTACTATCCAGTTAGTTAAATACCTCCACACAATTAGTCACGGATGCCAGGATGGGGTTAAAATCACCCTAACATTAGACTGTTCTTTATATGGCAGGTGTGAAACTGTAACAACAATATCATATATGCATAAGTAAACTGAAAGGAAATACATAAAACACAGCTTCCAGCAGGTAATGCTAATCAAAATGCATGTGACTTAACTACATCACAACTAATAAACAATGCATGTATATGCTAAATCCCTTGTAAATAATTAGCTTATGATAACGTTAACTACTTGAATCTTATCATTTTGTATCTGATGTTTGTTCTCATGTGTTATTGTTACAGCAATACTTACAGAGAATGCCTTTCATGCACTTATTTATCACTGCGCTGCGATATATGTCCTTGTTGTGCACTTGCTGTCTAACATAAAGGGTCAGCACACATAACTAAACTAAGGCCATATACAAGCCAGAACAGTAGTATTACATTACTATACTGTATTATATCAAAATGCCATTGGGTCATTTATAGTTTATATCAGTATAACAACTTAAAACTATTAACTTACCTGAATTTATTGTGTAGGTCCATAGATGTACTGATGGAATTGCAAAATACTGGGCTTGAATTAGACCTTCAGACACATCCAAACTGAGTCATATGAGACGTCCTGTTTCTGCATTCAAAATCTGAGACATCAGGTTTTGAATCTCTAGCGCACATCTCACAAATGTGCAAAAAAGTGCTTGGACCAATCAATGCGATATAAGGGGTTTTTCCATGAAGGGATCCTACCGTAACAGTTCTCACAGGTGTTGCTTTTGTCTCCACTAAAGTGCCATCACAAGCACTTCTCTCCAGTGTGGGGGTGTTTTCTGGGTTATGTTATTGATGGAATCAAATGTATTTACTTACCATTTCTCTTTATTTCCTGTCTCAGGGAGCCAGGGGAGAACCTGGAGACCAAGGTCCAGAGGGGCCATCTGGATATAAAGTAAGAACACTAGAAATCAAGGTTTAGGAACATTACGTGATTCTGTAAGTTCATAGGATAAAGCTATAGCATGTCTGTATTCCTCTAAAGGGTGAGCAAGGACCAACAGGTACACGTGGACCTCCAGGAGATAGCGGTGTTGGCTTTCCAGGGCCCAAGGTAAATTTATGTTAGGCTGGATTAAATACGGAACCTTTTCCTATAGGAGGGCAAATGCATGTCCAGTGAATTCCTAGTTTGTGTCTAGAAAGAAAGAAGAAAGTCACTTTCGGCTTTTCCAGTTTAGGGGTTGCCACAGTGAACCGTCACACTAACGATTCGCATGTTGACATTTGGCACTTGTTTTACGCCGGATGCTCTTTCTGACGCAACCCTAATTCGAACCCGGGCCGCAGCGGCGAGAGCGCTGCACCTGAACCACTAGCCTACCAGGGACGGCAAATTCCTAGTTTGTGTCTAATCTTTACAATTTATTTTTCAGGGTGACAAGGGGAACCAAGGAAGACCAGGTCCAACTGGACCGGTGGGTATGGGAGAACCAGGGATGATGGTGAGTTACAGTGACTGATTTTATGGCTGTTATCTTTTAACTTATATCATCAGTGAGCAGAGGCAATTCATTGTCAGTTTTAGTCTCTGTATGGGGAGGGCTGAAAATATTGCTAATATAGAAAATGACTGGCGAATCAAGACACCTGATGACACTACTAGAAATACCAACCTTAATCTCAAGTGTCATATCACTCAGACTGAGCGACAAATTTATATTTGAAATTAACTCAGTGGTAAGGAATCAAAAGATTGGCATGTTTTTGAAAATGGTTCATGGTAATTAGTCCATACTAGTAAATACATTCAGTTGTACACACTGATAAAAGTAAGCCATATTGTGGCTTATTGTGGAAATTCTTAGTGAAATGTCAATTTGTAACAATTTTGTAGAAAAAAATTTATTTTAAAAACAACAGAATCAGAATCAGCTTTATTGGCCAGGTGTGATGGACACACGAGGAATTTGACTCAGGTTACCTTGGCTCTCTGTGCAAAACAGTAAACCAGCATAAGGCTGTGTAATATAACAAAATAGCAGTATTAACATCAACAAACAGTGCAAACAATGCAGAAAAAGCAGTATAAACAGACAGTAAACAATGCAGACAACAAAGGAATGCTCATTGAAATGAGATAAATAGGGATAAAGTAGAGTACTTAAAAATCTAGAGAGCTGTACAAGTCTGTATAATCTGTACGAGGTATATTTACGGGTATTGCACTGAGGGTTATTGTCCAGTCATACTGTCATGGGTTAAGTGTTCATCAGCGTGACAGCCTGGGGGAAGAAACTGTCCCTGTGCCTGGTTGTCTTAGTGCACATTGACCTGTAACGCTATCCAGAGGGGAGGAGTTCAAACACATTGTGTCTGGAGTGTGAGGGGTCTGCAGTGATCCTCTCCACCCTCCTTTTGACCCGTGAGGTGTACAGGTCCTCCATGGAGGGCAGGCTCACACCAAT
>NW_018128270.1:269693-274622 GCF_001952655.1 Monopterus albus | reverse complement strand
GTGCATAGGTCCCTGGGGAGTCGAGGTGTTGCAGGATGTAATGCAGTGCCATGTTGACTGCATCATCCACTGACCTGTTTGCCGGGTAGGCGAACTGCAGGGGGTCCAGCAGGGAGTCTACGATGTCCTTCAGGTCAGCCAACACCAGTCTTTCAAAGCACTCCGTAACTACAGATGTCAGAGCGACAGGTCTGTAGTCGTTCAGTCCACTGATGGGGGTTGTCTTGGGGACTGGAATGATGGTGGAGTGTTTGAAGCAGAAGGGGACTTCACACAGCTCCAGTGACTTTTTGAAGATAGGTGTGACGATGGGGGCCAGCTGATCAGCGCACACTTTCAGGCAGGAGGGGGTCACACCATCTGGGCCTGGAGCCTTTCTGATGTTTTGTCTTTTAAAGAGGCCACGCACATCCTTTTCACAGATCGCTAAAGGTGGGGGGCTGGAGGGAAGGGTGGTGATTGTTGGGGGAGCGGCAGCTGGGGCTGAGGGGAGGCGGGGGGGGGGTGATTGTCAAACCTGCAGTAGAACACATTCAGGTCATCTGCTAGTTGACGGTCCTCCACAGAAGGGGGGGTGGTTTCCAATAGCCAGTGATGCTTTTCAGGCTCCCCCACACAGAGGGTCTCGTTGGCTGAAACCTGAGCTTTCAGCTTTTCAGAGTAGCTCCTCTTTGCTGCTCTGATTTCCCTTGTCAGTTTGTTCCTTGCCTGGCTGTACAGAGTCCTGTCCCCACATCTGTAAGCCTCCTCTTTGGCACGATGAAGGTTCTCGAGTCTTGCTGTAAACCAGGGCTTGTTGTTGTTGTATGTGTAGAAGGTCTTTTTGGGCACACACACATCCTCACAGAAACTGATATAAGATGACACAGTGTCAGTGAGTTCGTCCAGGTCTGTAGCTGCAGTCTCAAATACACTCCAGTCTGTGCAGTCAAAGCAGGCCTGTAGCTCTGACTTAGCCTCCTCAGTCCAGTGCTTCACTGTTTGGACCACAGGCTTCACAGCTTTAAGTTTCTGCCTGTAGGTTGGAATAAGATGGACCATACATTGTTCTGAGAGTTCGAGGGTTCCGCAGGACAGTGATAGGCATCTTTTATTGTTGTGTAGCAGTGGTCCAGTGTGACTTTGTCCCTAGTGGGACAGGTGACGTGCTGTCTGTATTTGTGCAGTTCGTGGATGAGATTTGCTCTGTTAAAGTCCGCTAGACCAATGAGTGGAGAGTCAGGATGTTCTAGCTCCAGGCTAGTGTTAGATATTAGTAAATCAATCAGATAATTATTAGACATTAATGTGTTAGACTTTAATGTGTTAATAATGCAGTTTAGTAAGATTCAAAGTCTGCTCTAGTCTGCTTTGCTTCAAGGTTAGAAGACAATGTTGATTCTGGAAAGTGTACCTTGACACCAATTGTTTTCTTGCATTCATCCTGTCTTAGAATTATGTCTGAATCATCATCATCATCAACTTTATTTATATAGCACATTTAACACAGCCAGAGCTGACCAAAGTGCTTAACACAATATCCACAAAACCCATTAAAACAAAATAAAACAAGCAACAATAAAACATCACACTTAAAACAACCACCCATCATAAAACAAAGGCTCAACAAGACAGAGGCTCATACTGATTCGAACGCCAAACGGTACAGATGAGTCTTCAAATAAGTTTTAAAAGTGAACAACGAGGGGGCCTGCCTAATGTACAGGGGCAATGCATTCCACAACTTAGGACCCCTTTCCCCCCTAAATCTCCACCTAGCCCTCGGTGTCTCCAATGGGGACTTCACACAGCTCCAGTGACTTTTTGAAGATAGGTGTGACGATGGGGGCCAGCTGATCAGCGCACACTTTCAGGCAGGAGGGGGTCACACCATCTGGGCCTGGAGCCTTTCTGATGTTTTGTCTTTTAAAGAGGCCACGCACATCCTTTTCACAGATCGCTAAAGGTGGGGGGCTGGAGGGAAGGGTGGTGATTGTTGGGGGAGCGGCAGCTGGGGCTGAGGGGAGGCGGGGGGGGGGTTCAGGTCATCTGCTAGTTGACGGTCCTCCACAGAAGGGGGGGTGGTTTCCAATAGCCAGTGATGCTTTTCAGGCTCCCCCACACAGAGGGTCTCGTTGGCTGAAACCTGAGCTTTCAGCTTTTCAGAGTAGCTCCTCTTTGCTGCTCTGATTTCCCTTGTCAGTTTGTTCCTTGCCTGGCTGTACAGAGTCCTGTCCCCACATCTGTAAGCCTCCTCTTTGGCACGATGAAGGTTCTCGAGTCTTGCTGTAAACCAGGGCTTGTTGTTGTTGTATGTGTAGAAGGTCTTTTTGGGCACACACACATCCTCACAGAAACTGATATAAGATGACACAGTGTCAGTGAGTTCGTCCAGGTCTGTAGCTGCAGTCTCAAATACACTCCAGTCTGTGCAGTCAAAGCAGGCCTGTAGCTCTGACTTAGCCTCCTCAGTCCAGTGCTTCACTGTTTGGACCACAGGCTTCACAGCTTTAAGTTTCTGCCTGTAGGTTGGAATAAGATGGACCATACATTGTTCTGAGAGTTCGAGGGTTCCGCAGGACAGTGATAGGCATCTTTTATTGTTGTGTAGCAGTGGTCCAGTGTGACTTTGTCCCTAGTGGGACAGGTGACGTGCTGTCTGTATTTGTGCAGTTCGTGGATGAGATTTGCTCTGTTAAAGTCCGCTAGACCAATGAGTGGAGAGTCAGGATGTTCTAGCTCCAGGCTAGTGTTAGATATTAGTAAATCAATCAGATAATTATTAGACATTAATGTGTTAGACTTTAATGTGTTAATAATGCAGTTTAGTAAGATTCAAAGTCTGCTCTAGTCTGCTTTGCTTCAAGGTTAGAAGACAATGTTGATTCTGGAAAGTGTACCTTGACACCAATTGTTTTCTTGCATTCATCCTGTCTTAGAATTATGTCTGAATCATCATCATCATCAACTTTATTTATATAGCACATTTAACACAGCCAGAGCTGACCAAAGTGCTTAACACAATATCCACAAAACCCATTAAAACAAAATAAAACAAGCAACAATAAAACATCACACTTAAAACAACCACCCATCATAAAACAAAGGCTCAACAAGACAGAGGCTCATACTGATTCGAACGCCAAACGGTACAGATGAGTCTTCAAATAAGTTTTAAAAGTGAACAACGAGGGGGCCTGCCTAATGTACAGGGGCAATGCATTCCACAACTTAGGACCCCTTTCCCCCCTAAATCTCCACCTAGCCCTCGGTGTCTCCAAGAGCACCTGATCAGCTGATCTGAGGCACCGAGAGGGGCTATAGGGATGCAGCAATTCTGTAAGATAAAGGGGGGCCAAACCATTTAGAGACCTAAAAACAAATAAAAGAATCTTAAAATGAATTCTAAAACACACCAGCAGCCAATGTAGAGAAGCCAAAATGGGTGTGATATTGTCCCTTATCCGCCCTTTAACCATTAGATTTTGGACTCTCTGAAGGCGGGCAAGGGACGCCTGACTGAGCCCAAAATATAGCGCATTACAGTAATCCACACGAGATGTAATGAATGCATGTATTACCGTCTCAAAATGCTGCCGCGAAAGAAAAGGCTTTACCTTTGCCAGCTGCCGGAGATGATAAAAACTGGCCCGTACAACGGCATTCACTTGATATTCCATTTTAAGATCAGAGTCTATTTTAACACCAAGGTTTGTAACGGTCGACTGCACGTACCGCTCCAACGAACCTAAATCAACTGGGGGAAAATCACCAGAGTTATTTGGGCCAAACACTATAGCCTCGGTCTTCGTGTCATTTAACTCCAATAAATTTAAAGTCATCCAGTTCCTAACATCATCAAAACATGACAGTAATGATGCAACTGATGATGTGTCCCTTCCCCTCATTGGCATATACATCTGCACATCAGCCGCATAACAATGAAAAGAAACACTATGTTTTCTAAAAATAAAACCAAGACGAAGTAAATATAAAGAAAAGAGCAGGGGCCCCAAAGCTGAGCCCTGCGGAACCCCAGATACCAACGGGGAAGACAAGGACTCAGCATCAGCAACAGACATCGTCCTATCCGACAGATAAGACCTGAACCACTTCAAGGCAGTACCGCGGATGCCCACCAACTCCTCAAGTCGAGATATTAGGATGTTGTGGTCAACCATGTCAAAAGCAGCTGTCAGATCCAACAAGACAAGAATCACATAGCCACCGGCATCTGTTGCCAAGTAGATGTCGTTAAAAACCTTTAATAATGCGGACTTTGTACTATGCTGAGCTTTAAAACCAGATTGAAAAATATCCAATACATTATGCTCATCTAAAAAGGATTTCAACTGTATAAAAAACACTTTTTCTAAAATTTTTGTAATAAAAGACAGCTTGGAGATAGGCCTAAAATTATTCAAAATAGAATGATCACGACCTGGTTTCTTAAGCAAAGGTTGCACAACTGCATGTTTACAATGTCCAGGGACAACGCCGGAGGACACACTGCTATTAATAATAGCCAGAACCAACATTCCTATACAAGGAAAGACCTCCTTAAATAAGGACGGGGGAATAGGATCTCTAGGGGAGCCAGATGGCTTAACCTGGCTAACCACCTCCTCCAAAAACGGGAGAGTCACAGCCTCAAATGTATCAAAAACAGCCAGACAAGGGGCGCAGTCAGAAGGATCTAACACAGGAGCTGGAACAAAAGCCCTTATAGTGGCAACCTTCTCATTAAAAAACTGTAAAAAATGATCACACATCTCAACTGATGCTTCCAAACAGGTAGACTGTGGAGGGTCCAACACAGACCCAATTGTTTTAAACAGAACACACAGATTGTGACTGTTAGATACAATAATATTTGACAAATATCCTCGTTTAGCTTCTTCAACAGTCTTCTGGTAGTTACGCCAACAGTCCTTTAAGATTTGGAATGAC
>NW_018128270.1:267113-269346 GCF_001952655.1 Monopterus albus | reverse complement strand
AAATCACCCAATAAAAGAATATGATCATAATAGGGCATAATACCAGACAGAAAATCCAAAAAGTCATCCACAAACTTCTTATTATATTTGGGTGGCCTGTAAATAACACCACACAGTACTGGATCAGACCAACCCACTTCAAATACAGTCAGTTCAAAACTAGAGAATGAGGGTAATGGTAGTGTGCACTGTTTACAAGTAAAATTGTTCTTAAAAACAGATGCTGTCCCACCTCCATGGCCAGACACCCGCGGCGAGCTAAAATAAGAACATCCAGCCAGCAAAAGTTCATTAAAGGTACTAAACTCACCAGCATCAACCCATCATGTCTCTGTCAAAAAGAGAAAATCCGGCTCCCGGGAGCTAAAAAAGTTCCTTAGAATAAAAGTTTTATTCTTTAACGACCGAGCATTCACCAGGCCAATCCTTACCAGGCCCTGGGCCTGTGACACTGCCAGCCGGGGAGCTAGTTGAAGTGTCTTCAAAACATGACGATCAACCCCACGCTGTCGGAGCCGAGAAAGACAGGGCCTAACAGGCTGGGGACCTTCATCGCCACCCACAACAGGCACCAAACAGGCATCAGTAGGATCCAAGAAACAGAGACACCATGATGGAAGAACACAGTTCCCAATCTGTCCGAAGGAGAGAAGTGGAGCACATCAGGTGGGTCTTCAGCTTCACTAACTTTCCACTACGCCTACCCCGGCGATGGGGACGTTTCCGCCAGGGGAGCAGAGCCGAAGCCCGAAGAAGATGGGCCGGAATCCCCGACAAAGCCGGGGGAACAGTCTTATGCCCATCGCGATCAAGTACACATAAATTACCAACTTTAAATTGAAGATCCAAAAGGAATCGGCGATCATACACCAGCAGAGACTGAGCCCGTAGAGTTTCAACAATTAGAATTACAACAAACAGTGGCCAAAATAGGAGCAACAGAGGAGCAGTCGCACACACTGGCGCCATCTTGAATGAATGTTTTAGTTACGCACCATGTGACACACACACTGGAAATCTTCATTTTGTTATGACCAGCAGCTCCATGCAGCTGGAGCTTTAGATAAGAGAAGGAAACGCCGGACTGTCTCCAACTCGTGATGTTTTTATCTGTCTGTGTAAGGGGTTAGCCCAAAAACTTATAAATATATTAGGCTGTGTTTCGGGGACTCCTTTGAGCCACCCAGGTTGTGTTCTGTAATCTTTATTGTGGCTTTAAAAATAAATCAGCACTAAAATGAAGAAAGACGGACTCCTTCCTTATTCAGATCTGTCCAGTAAAAGAACTGGGGTATAACACTAGTTATCAGTTCTGCTAGGAGCTGTAGTGTGCTACCGTTAGCCTGCGGTGTTATGTACACTCCCATTAGCATGAAACTGTTGAATTCACGGAGAGAGTAAAAGGGTTTGCAGTTGATAACAAGAGTCTCTAGGTCTGCGGTACATGTCCTCTGTAGCACTGTGACATATGTGCACCAACCTTCATTTATAGAAGCAAATTAAACCTCCTCTCGTTTTCCCGGACAGCTCCTTTACACGATCCGCTCTGAACACCTGAGAGCCCGGTATTCGAGTCGCGCTATCCGCGTTTGAGTCGCTGAGCCAGGTCTCCGTGAAGCACAAAGCAGCAGAGCGTGCAAAGTCAGAGTTAGTCCTGTTGACGAGAAGAATTTCATCCATTTTGTTGACCAGGGAGCGGAGATTAGCAAGGTGAATGGATGGGAGTGAGGTCCGTGTTCCCCTCTGTCATAACTGCACCAAAGCGCCAGCGCGTCTTCCACGCCGCCGCCGGTGTTTTTTCCAGGTCCCGCCCTTACGGAAAGAAAATATATTTCCAAATATATTATGTGTGAATATATGTCGGGTTATTTTGTGTCTCTAAAATATATATTGCAAGATATATTGCATTAATATATTACAATATATTGAATAATATGTAACTTATTGCCGCTTTTCATATATTGAAAAATATATTGCAAAATATGCTGCATTAATATATGACAGTATATTGAATAATACAATAAGGAATTATGGCTTTTCATATATTGAAAAATAGCTTGCAGAATATGCTGAATAATATGATGCATTAATATTTTACAGTATATTGAATAATACGTGAGGAATTGCGGCTTTTCATATATTGAAAAATATATTTATATAGCGTGATGTTATGTATTCCATAATACACTTCATAATATATGGAGATACTATATTATGTATCAAAGGTACATAG
>NW_018128270.1:257996-262209 GCF_001952655.1 Monopterus albus | reverse complement strand
AAATGAGTGTTTTGTCTTTCTCATTCATCAGCTTTACCATCACCGCCCTTGGACCACGATCGGAGGTTTTTCCGACTCTGTGAGCCCTCTCCATCAGAATTTCCTGCTGTATGTCCAACTTGTTCTTTAGAACCTCCTTAACTTTACTCTCCGCATCCTTCCAGGTTTCTCCCACTGCCTCCTGAATTCCAGCAAATATCAAGTTTTTTCGCTTGGTTTGTGCTTCCAAGTATTCCACATCTCTGAAAATATTGCATATCTTACCAAGTAAAGCTTGAAGTTTGTTCCCATCAAGAGCCTGCTGTCACTCTGCTATAGGATCAATCTCCAGTCAGGTTGGACTTCAGAACATCAACACTAAAAAGGCCCTATCGCTGCTGCGCCTCCAATCAGAAAGTCACAAAAATCGGAGAAAGGTAGTTTGGTTTGAGTCCGATATTTAACAGTTCTTCTCTGGTAAAAGTAATCCGGGATGAGTTGCACAAGACCAAAAAAAACAAAGAAAAACACAAACACAAAAGAGCGTGGTTACCCTTGATCGCCATCGCTGCGGCCAGTTTATTATATAAAAAGTGTCACAGTAGTAATTTGGAATATTTTTCAGTTACAATAAGTTGTAACATTAAACACATGGTTATGAGGGATTTTAAATGATTTGCATAAATCAACATTGAGATGTGTCTGTGATATGTTTGACTGTTGAGCTTTAGGAATCATAGTGGAGAAATTAACTTTTTAAAGATCTAAGAGAGACAAATAAAAGTAATCTGTTCTGAGACATGTCTGAGATAACCGTGATGATTTAAGCTGGCCATATACAAGACCATTTAACAAGCTATTTCTCAATAGATACATTTAAGAGGATTGAGAAAATGGGTAAAGAGTGCTCATTTCTGTCTAGGAGAAAAAGACGAGATAAAAAAAGAGATCTTGGATTTTGCTTTACCAGGGGTTACTTCAGGCAACCAAAAACCCATTCAAAATACCCACTGATTTCAGGGCGAGGGAACCAGAAGTCCAAAAATGCTAATGTTAATAGGCACTCATCTTTAAAAAAAATTAAATATTAAACTGGCAATTCCTATAAACAGGAAATGATTAAAAAGTAACTTTGGCACATCTCAGTATCTAGTAACCATTTAGTAACCACTACTTGCCTAACACCTAACCCTGACCCTAACGCTTAACCTAACACCTAAACCATGTTGCCACCCTAAAATTCAGTGATTTCCTTGTGTGGACTAGCTTCTGGTCCCCACAAGGATGGCCGAGTCCCCACAGTGTGAGTTTGTTAACAGGTTTCAGTCCTCATGATGTAAGTAATACAAAGGCACACACACAAAGAAACATTTAAATGTTTATGTAAATATTGTATGTATAATCAAAAGCATGCATACAGTAAGCTGCACAAATAAATGTATCACCACCTATCCAGATGAATGCACACATGTTGATCCCTCACAAAGGAAAAACATTTTTCAAGAAATCAGTCAAATGTAGATCTTCATTAAAGCCAGGATACTGGGTGGCCCCAAGTTTAAAAAGCCAACTTGTCTTAAAATTACTCACTCAAAGAAGCTCTCCTGATCTATGAACCTGTATCTGTGTTGATTTGTTTAGGGTCCAGCAGGGCCACCAGGAATGCAAGGATCTCCGGGGTTTCCAGGTGTGGGTCTCCTAGGAGCTAAGGTAAGGTCCAGGTCATGTTGGGTCACTGCAACGGGCTTGTATTTGTTTTTTATTTTATTGCTTTCTTTAATAGAGAAGAATCTAATGTACTGGCTGTTCTTTGACTCGTAACTGTTGATTTTTGTTTTAGAAAAAGTGAAGCCATCATTATGATTATGGTTACAGTGCATATTGTTTGACTCTTAAGGTTCGTCTAGCCCTTCCTGTTCCCTGACCCCTGCCAGTATGTCTCTTACAGGGTGACAGGGGCTATGAGGGTCCTAAGGGCAGCCGAGGACGTCCAGGGGTAGGGTACAAAGGTGATCAGGTAAAAATAACTGTTGAATGCAGCTGGTTTTGCAGCCGCATACATTCAAAATCTGCGATGGTGTAAAAGATAACTGTCTGACCCACAGGGAAACACAGGAGCCCCCGGCCTGCCAGGTTTGGTGGGGTTTCCAGGGGAAGACATCCGAGGAGAAAAGGCAAGGGAGGATACTAATGGGAATTTTCTTCCCCTGTTTATCCTTTAATTGTGGAATTACATAAATTCAATATCAGATTTTTCTCTCTGGCTTTAGGGCGACGAAGGGCCCACTGGGCCTTCTGGCCCCTGGGGACCTGCTGGACTGGGTATAGTTGGACCAAAGGTTGGTTGAAGAAGATCAGTGGACAGCTGACAGAGTGCTCTTTACATCGTTTATAGAAATAAGTAATTTGTTATTTCAAGCAATAAAGAAGCTCTTAAAAACTCTCACTACACATTGCCTGCTACAGCCTCACTTGATCTGGAATGACCAGTTAGTTAAAGTTATATAGATGTTGTGGAAGTGGTAATTACTCAGTAAAAGTCCTACATTCAAAATTCTACATGAGGAAAATCACCATAGTGTTTATCAGCACAATGCTCTTAAGGTGTCAGACGTTTTTTTTTTTAAAGTAAGGAAGAGCACAAGATTAAAAAAAGCTAAATTTGGGGACATTCAGGGACTCTCCTAGTTTTATTGATGGATAATGTAGAACTTTATCATTCCATTAGTATACAACAGGGCACAATTCCATGCTGAGCCAAAGTAATTAGCTACATTACTACAAACACTACTGTCAGGAATCGGCATGTGCTGCTGCCGAAAATGTTTTTGGTGAACTCAATTAAATGGCCATATGAGGATACGTAACTATCTGTCTCTTTAATAAGAGCACAAATGCTTAACAAAACTGAGACAAGGCGTCAGCGTGCCTGCTGACCCGTGTAGTGGAAGGAACAGGAACAGGCTTGAAGTCGGCGTCGGTGCCCTGGCCAGCCCGCTCAGGGGCAGGATCAGGAACTGCAGCAAAGGTCCTGGCTGGTGGCTCACCATCGGCACACTGAGCAATCCAGGACCTGGCGGGGACGCTATTGTCGGCACACCTGGGCCCCCTGGCATCAGAGGGGACGTCACCGTTCCCCAGCTGGGGAACAGGCAGAGGCTGCTGCTGCAGGAACTGGGGCTGCTGCTCAGGCACAGATGCTGGCACCGGCACTAAGGCGGTATCGGCGCACTGGCCAACCCGCTCAGAAACAGGACCTGGAACAGACACAGGGACAGACCCCAAGGTCGTCCTGGCACACTGACTGGCTCGGGCCCTGGTGAGGACATCTTCAGCACACCAGGGTTTCAGGCAGTCAGCAGGGACACCACCGTGCCCAGGCCGGAGGGCCTGTAAGTAAGTAAGTAAGTAAATTTTATTTATATAGCACCTTTTCACAGACAAGGTCACAAAGTGCTTTACAAAAGAGATAAATAATATACATAAGCCTAAAAGTACTCACATAGCACAACACAATTTATAAAATGAGCAAACCCAATCAATTAAAAAACTGTCTAAATAAATGTGACTTCAGCTGTTTTTTAAAATCATCAATAGATTCAGTCATACGTAGAGTCAAGGGTAGGGCATTCCACAGTCTTGGAGCTACGACCTGAAAAGACAGGTCCCCCCGAGATTTAAAACGAGTTATGGGGACCACTAAAAGAGGTTGGTTTGCAGAACGAAGAGTGCGTTTGGGGGCGTATGGGGTCAGCAGATCGATAATGTACTGAAGCACCTGCCCGTGTAGTGCTCTAAATGTCAGCACTAAGATTTTAAAATCGATTCTAGCTTTGACTGGTAACCAATGGAGCGAATACAAGACTGGAGTGATATGAGCTGTTCTAGAGGTTCCTGTCAGGAGCCTCGCAGCTGTATTCTGGACAATCTGAAGACGATTTAAAATGGACTTATTACAACAGGTAAAAAGAGAATTACAATAATCAATGCGTGAAGAAACAAAAGCATGAATAATCATCTCAAGATCTCCCTTAGATAAAATCTTCCTTAATTTAGATATATTTCTCAAATGAAAGAAGCAATTCCTGACTAACTGTCTTATATGACAGTCAAAGGACATTGCCTGGTCCAACACAACACCAAGGCTTCGAAGGCTCAACTGGACAGAAGAGCCCAACAAACCAAGGTGTTGTTTAATTCAGGCAATCTTAGTATCAGGTGCCACAATAAGTGT
>NW_018128270.1:256068-257218 GCF_001952655.1 Monopterus albus | reverse complement strand
CCAGTTGACGGTCTGTTCCTGGTCCTCCGTTTTCCTGGACCCCCAGGGCAGATAGCCCACCGGGTTCCCTCGAAGGGAGAGGGGCTCTGTGCTGGGTGGGAGAGCGAAGAAGCCATCTGGGCCTTTAGCTGTTGGTAAATGCCCTGGGCTTCTGCTGGGCTCAGGTAGGTCTCCATAAGCAGGAGGTTGTATAGCTGGTGGCAGAGCTTGCCAATTTTCTGCCCCAGCTCTGCTACATCGTTGGGTGTGTTCGCGGGGTCCATGGTTATGTGTGTAATGGTGGGTGTGTATGGCAAGGCTAGTGATCAGCTGGCTCTGATGTCCTCACTGGCTGAGTTCAATTTGGCCAGATTGTACTGTCAGGAATCGGTGCGTGCTGCTGCCGAAAAAGTTTTTTGTGAACTCAATTAAATGGCCAGACGAGGATACGTAACTAACCGTCTCATTAATAAGAGCACAAACGCTTAACAAAACTGAGACAAGACACGGTGAACACACGAAACAAACTTACAGCTTGAGGATACAGTCCATGGTCAGAGCCAGCAAACACATACATCCAGGGGAATCCAAAGTTCGTTGTCCAAAGGGAAAGTCTGATAAATCATACACAGTAGCAATCCGAAACAAGTGGACAAGGCAGAACAGAATAGTCAGAGGAAACAATCCGGGTCAAAACACAAAATACCAAAACCGAAAAATGCTGGAGAGTCAGAGCTGGTGTTAGATTCTAACCTCTTTGTTAGAAATTAACCCAATTCTTTTGTTGGAAGCACGAGAAGTGACGACAGGAGAGGACTGTTTAAAATCAACAGAAAGTTTACTGAAAGTTTGATTACAAGAAAGTCTCACAGCGCTGGATTCAGAGAGCCAGAGCTCCTGCAGGAAAACCGACTTCTAAATCCCGAGTCATGTTTTTACATTACATTTATGCACTTTGGGCTAGGTCCGCCCCAAACAAAGGTCTCACGAAACCAGGTGTGTGTGTGTGTAGTCATGTGATTTTCCAGGCGGCAGCTAAACAATGGGTCCACTGCTCCGCAGACCCCCTATCTGTGCGATCCCATTACAAAGACAAAGCAGGACTTCATGAATATAAACACTGTGTGTGCACAGAAGTTAAAGTAGTCAGTTTCTACTTCAGTATCACTTG
>NW_018128270.1:253597-255194 GCF_001952655.1 Monopterus albus | reverse complement strand
TGTATTAGAAAATAACCAGAGCTCAGTAGTTCTGCACAATAATCAATACAGCTGTAATCAGGTAAGATAAAGTTATGAAAGGTAACTAAAGGAACTAAAGGCATGAAAAGTAACTAAAGCTGATAAAGTAACTAGAGTCTATAAGACTCAAATCTTACACTGGGGTCTAGAACAATCTGGCAGCGTCCTGGTGGGAGGATGCTGCCTAGAGGTGAAAAACAGGTGCAAACAATAAGGAGCAGGTGAAACTAATGTGAGTGGTTATGAAAGTAAAAAGACCAAAACTGAGGTGAAGCAAAAACAGGAAATAATGGCAAAATAAGAGCATGACAGGAAACAGCAGAACCGAATCATGACAACTACATGATTATGACAGACCTGTAATCTCTTGTAATGCATCATATGTTAATACCATGAATTTCATGCAAAATGAAAGTTATTAGTGTAGTAAGAAGTAGTGTATTTTCCCCTGAAATGTAGCGGACTACAAGTGTAAAATGACATAAAATGAAAATACTCAAGTAAAGTACTGGTACCGCAAACTGATACTCAAATACAGTTTTTAATATTCTTGTGGTTGTCAAATGTGGCCAAAATGACCAGTTTAGCAACATTTACATAGGTAAAAATACAGTACAGATAAAGTAACATTTGTCACAGTGAGCAGGTGCAGAACAGGAATGCATGCCTCTCCAGACACTAGGAATACTTCATAGACATCAGTTGTCCAAAAAAACTATTTATTTCATTGTATTTTCATGTCTAAACTGTAAAATGAAATTTTAAAAAGACTTTCTCTGGTCCTCATTAAAAAAACAGTAAGCTACATATACCCCTTCGTGCGTGTGTGGAAATGCACAGGCAGAAAATGTCTGGGGAAGTTAGAACTTAGACATTACCCTGCCTACACCAGGGTCCAGCCGATCTCCATGATAACATGTGAAAGTGTGATTCTCATGAAGGAATATTTCCCCATACCGTCTCTCGTGCTGTGGCTCTGTGCAGGGCTTAGCAACACACACACACACACGGTGCACAGCAGAGGGCACAACAGAACAGACAGCAGGGTTTTGTGTACGTTTGGGCTGCATGACACAGAAGCCTTCCCACAGGGTTGTATGGAAGTGAGGCTGTGTTTATTTGTGCTCAGAAAACAAAGCTATATTTCTCTGATTTACTGCTTTATGTTTGCTAATGCCACTCGTTCTCTTCATTCACACTGACTTTCTCAACCACCATTGCTTGCTCTTTCTCTTAGTGGACATGTACATAAGAAATGCTGAAACATGCAAACATGTTGGCAGTGTCAACTTAGAATGTGGGTAAATGTTTACTATTACTATTTGCTGTAATTGTATCTTCGAAATACATTTACCTGGAGATTTGTTTAAAATCTGTAAAAACACCTTTTGAACATGACTTTCATTCAGTGATTTGTTTTTTTTTTTCCAGGGTGACCAGGGTTTCCCCGGAGAGCCTGGACCTCCAGGAGAGAGGGGCACTGGGGAGCCAGGACCAAAGGTAGGACAGCCTCTTGAATAAAGCATCCTCACAGTGGGACCAAATGAGACAGATGATTTGAATTTATGTGTGGTCT
>NW_018128270.1:250842-253517 GCF_001952655.1 Monopterus albus | reverse complement strand
GTGTAAGGTTAGTCAGTGACTGGAGGTCAAAGGTCACATTTTGTAAAATTACAGTGTTCCTGTTTGGACTGAGTGCTGTTTAGAAAATTAAATAAGATCTGGTATAGATGTCACCATTAACTAGTAGGAGTGAACATAAAATGACCTGTCTTTAAAGAGTAGCTACCCCAACTCTGCTGTAGATGCTCCTTACTGCTCTGCCAGTAGTCCAAATGTTCTCCAGCTCTTTGCTGAGCCTTGTTCTGTGATATGTGCACTAGGGAGAGATGGGGTTGCCAGGTTTGCAAGGTCAAGAGGGGACACTGGGAAAAGGCATCCCTGGAGAAAAGGTAATGTTTGCTTACCTGCAGTGAAACTGCTGTTCATGTTTATATTGGTGGTTCCCTAGAGGATGTCCTGAATCCTGTATGTTCAGTGTGAACAAATGCTGCTTTGTAGTCAACATAGTTTAGTTACATATTACCTACCTACAATTGCTTTACAAAGGTAAAGTAGATCAAATGAATCATTGTACTCTGCTGTATTTACCTTTCAGAGCAGAGGTGTCAGTGAGATTTTTGCTCTACCTTCCTATTACAGTACCAGAGGTGCTGAGATGTCTGACATCATGTGAATGTGTTCTTCCACAGGGAGAAAGAGGTGAACATGGGCCAAGGGGATTTTCAGGGTCTCCAGGCCCAGCTGGACCTGCTGGAGCAAAGGTCTGTTAAACACAGGTTACTCCAAAATGCTGTCAGGTTCACATGTCTACAGGAAGTGTACCTCAGCTGCACAACACATTGAACAGCATGTAAACAATTCTGCAACTGTCACTTGGAGCTGGTTAGATGCTGCTGCACTCCTGATTCTTGAGTACCACTAACAACACACTGTCTGCTTTTGATGGAGTTACAGCACAGGTTTGCTTGTCTTGTGTTGCAGCACTGCAGCCTGCCAGCTGCTCTCAGTCAACACTTATCTTCTGACAGCTGAGACCAAAAGGAGCTTAATAAAAACAGAGGGTGTAGGAGGTGGAGAGAGGGCATTGCACAACAAAGTTTTTATTCTGATTTTGTCTACCACAGAGAGGATTGGTACAAAGAATGTACAATTACACTCCTTTTTATTGAAGCTGCTGAGACAAAACTTTTGTAGTATGTTTGAAAAAAGACAAAAGTAAAGTTTGTTCTTGACAGAAATGTTTGTCTGCTGTCAGCGTCATATCTGACATTATACTGACTCTTTACTGCTAAGGGAGAGCCTGGCAGCCCAGGAATATTGGGCCTACCTGGACCTGCTGGACATGGCTTACCAGGACCAAAGGTGATGACAACAAGTAGATCAGTCACAAATGTACACACACCCTGAGTAATGAGTTTCCTGACAGGAAAGGTTGCCATTATTTGCCTACTATAAATAAGGACTGAGTAAACCCAGGTGCCCAACAAAGCTAATCAGAACCCAGCCTACATGCAGAGGCAGTTGTGTTTACTTTTCAAAAGATCTTTACTTGTAGGCTTAGTGCAATCAAATCAACCCCCCCCCACACACTTTTTTTTTTACCCAGTGGTTGGTCACTAGCGTATGTCTGAACTTTGTATTTCAGCAGCCATGTGTATATAAATTATATGCTGGTGAAATTTCCAACAAATGTTCACACTCTCAGTGTCTTGAAATGTAGTTGAAATTCCTAGTAGAATGTTTTTATTCTTTTTCATTCCTTTCCTCTCATCCTTATTTTCTTCCTTGCTTTCATCCTCTCCTTTATTCTTTCCCTTCTTCCTTTAGGCTTTGTTTCTTTCATCTGTCCTCTGCCCTCCACTCCTTCTTACCTTTCTTTCACTATTTACTTTTATACTCTTTTCTTCTTTCTTTCTTTCTTTCAACCATTCCTTCCTGTTTAGTTTCCTTCCTTTCAACTTTCTTTTCATTGCTATTTTCCTTCCTTCCCTCATTCCTTATTCCTTCTTTCTTGGACACTTTTTCTGATTTGGTCATTTTCTTTCAGTCAACTTTTATTTTGCTCCACTTTTCAGTGCGCTGACATTTCAACATTCATCAACTTCTCCGTGATCAGCATCTTTTTGGCAGCATATCAGCTTTCCCAGTGTAATTTGTTCAGAAATTACTTATTCTAGTTACCCTCATACCATCATCACTGCAAAACTGAAAGTGTTTTCCATTGATCTTTCTTGGCTAATCGTTGTTTTAAGATCCAGTTATTGAAGTCACTTCATAAAAGTGAGTCACTTTAAGCATTAACATCATGTAAGGCATTGCTGCTCTTGTTCTGGTTGCTTGCAGGTTAATGTAGGCTGAGCTCTGATTTAGAACCATGACTAATCAGTTTACCTCAACTACTGTATGTTTGGAGTGTTCTGGTAATGTATATAACATAATACACTTTTTTTAAAATGTTGGGTAGAGGGGTGGTTCTTTTTTTTTAAAATGTTGGGTGGAGGGGTGGTTTGTAAAATTACACCACTAATATTATCACTCTCATTGCTTGGTCAGCCTAAATAAAAGTGAGCAGAGTTGTTTACTTGTCCAAATAACAGGGAGATCCTGGGCCTGTGGGACCAGCTGGACCTGTTGGAGAGCCCGGAGTAGGAATCATTGGGCCGAAGGTAATGTGAACACAGAATATAATCATATCACTACATCACAACACGATACTCTATGATCAGCTCGGCATT
>NW_018128270.1:242330-243745 GCF_001952655.1 Monopterus albus | reverse complement strand
AAGCTGGCATATCAGGTGACGTCACGGTTTGACGTGCCTGTGTAGAATGGGGTTAGCCCAAACCAGATATAATGGATAGGCATTGGTGGTTCAGGGTCTTTTTCATCCCCCGTCTGCCTGCGCGCAGTATTGGAGGTGAAGGATACCTGGACGTGTAATGTTAGTTTTACCTGTGATCCTTTGAATAAACCAGCACGGTTATTTTTTATATATCCAAGTGGTCCGCTTCGTCTCTCTGAGTTCCTGGTTAAAAGAACTGGGTTAGATCTTTCAATTGTACAGATTATACAGATCCATACAGTTCTCTATTTTTAAGTACTCTGTTTTTATTCCTATTTATGTTATTTCACCACGAGCATTGCTTTGTCTGTCTGCATTGTTTACTGCCTGTTTATACTACTTATTTTGTATACTTCCACATTGAGAGCCGATGTACCACAGTCAAATTCCTCGTGTGTCTGACACACCTGGCCTATAAAGTAGATTCTGATTTTCATAAGAATTAGTTTGGTCATAAAATTTAACAGATCTGGGTATTTTTACTAACTTGGAATAGGATCCAAAGCAGAATATTGAAATCCATCCCCATCTGCAGCTCAACATATTACTTTTCTTGCTGTGTGTGTCCCTGACCTTATTTGGATGGTACTCATTTTACCTTTTTCAGGGTAGCAAAGGAAATCCTGGGCCTGTGGGGCCACGAGGGATGAAGGGGGATGGCTTCCCAGGACCAGAGGTAAGAGGGAGCAGTCATGCAAATGAGGGGTACAATTGAATTATTCTTGTATTCAATGCATAAGAAATAATGGTTTATGAATGAACATCTTTTCCTTGATTATTAGGGGCTGCCTGGCTTACCAGGAGTGCAAGGGGAGATGGGACCTGAAGGGAACGGCCTACCTGGAACTAAGGTGAGGCACAAGGGGTACTGTACTTCATAGATTCACCAAGATGGCGAGGTTCATTGTAACTGTAGCAGCATTGAATATTTCTGTGCAACAGGCATAGCATATAATAACCCTAAATTTGATTCACAGAAAATAGTTTAAGTACATCAGATTCCACAGCAGCAAAGTAAAAATGTGGAAGCTACTGTATGTGTATAGACAAGTCAATTGTAAATTTTAGGCTGAATGGCAGTAGGATCCCTAAGGTAGTTGGACGATATAAAGGTTTGGACAGAAACCAGAGGTTCTGTAACCTCTGTAATGATAAATTAGTAGTCAGTTAGTTTTATATTTCATTTCAATGTACAAATGTAAATATTAAGTACTATAGAGAAAAGTATTTGCCATTGTATTATTCGAAATTTCCTTCTATATTTAAAGTAATATTATTGTTACAACACAGAGGCCAAACAAAGTTATTAGACAATTGGGTGCTTTTCTGAAGACGGTATTACTTTTGCGATTTCA
>NW_018128270.1:241380-242233 GCF_001952655.1 Monopterus albus | reverse complement strand
GTCTTAGATTGTTATGTCCTTATCCTGTACTATGTATTCATGGTTGTGGGTGAATAAAGTTGAAAAATTAAATGAAAAACTGTCCGGGCTGCATGTGATGGCTAACTAGTAGGAAGGACTTTTACTCTGAGTTTGTTCTGTCTGTTTTGTGAGACAGGGTGACAGAGGGTTACCAGGGGTCCTGGGGCCATCAGGTCCTCCTGGAATCAGACTTTATGGACTGAAGGTTGGTGTGTCTATATACAGCATGAGGCAGATTTCCTGTGCATATCCTAATGATATTAGCCTTATACAGTACCTTGACAATTGCTATAATGTATTGGTTTCCCAGGGTGTTACAGGGCAGCCTGGTCCACCAGGCCTGCCAGGGCTTCCAGGAGAGGGCATCCAGGGAACAAAGGTGTGCCAGAGAAAACATTTAACAATGCTAGTTTGATGCCAGTATAGACAACTTTCGGATTTAGCACCCAGCTAAACTGGAGCTGACCATGTTTATCTATTAAAGGATGCTAATTGCTCCCTTGTGTCATTAAATTGAGCTATTACATCAAAACAGTCGATGAGTGGCATTTCACTCCATGTACAGGACTTGACGGTAAATGTTTAGGCTGATGATATCCCTTACACTCTTACTGATTCATCAATCTTTACTCTTAGGGAGAACCTGGGTTTCAGGGGCCAGTGGGCCCTCGGGGGGCACCAGGGGATGGCCTTCCAGGGGAGAAGGTACAAACAATACAGCCAGTCCATGTTTCAGTAGTAGCATAGCCTGTCACACATTGCCTTAGATTATCAGTGTATGTTTGCTGTAATAAAGAGTGCTGTCACACACACACAGGGTGACAGAGGCATT
>NW_018128270.1:238876-241361 GCF_001952655.1 Monopterus albus | reverse complement strand
AGGAGACTATGGAGAACCTGGATCTGCTGGACCAAATGTAACACCCATGTCCCATCTTCCTAATAATATATATGTCTCATGGTTTACAAAACAATCTCAAACAGTTTCTGTAACAACTGTAACAGTTCGTTTGATGGCTGGCATTGTGTTTTTTTCTGTTGTACCTGTGCATGCCTCTTTATGAGTGTCACGTTTGCTCGGCTGCACCTGCCTCTCTCACCTCCCTCTCTTTGTTTTTCGGTTCCTGATCACGTCACCTTGAACACCTGCCACTCGTTTCCTTAATTGACACCAGCTGTTTTCACTCAGTCCTTCACCTTATTTATACCCCATTCACTTTTCACTCCCTTGCCAGGTCGTCGTGTTTTCAGGCCAACAACCAGCGCCATTCTCTTACTTCTTCTCATAGTCTTTGTTACCACTGGTTTTTGTTCTTTCAGTTTGTCTACCCTGCTTTATTCCTTGTCCATCCCCCACGGACTGTTCTCCTCCGGACCATTACTCCACTCCACCCTTCCAGCCTCCACCACCCAGGTCGGTACACAGTCATCGGATCCCATCTACCACCCACCGGCCAGACCGGGAGTGACCCTAGCGTCCGCAGCTAAGCCCATCTCATCATTCCCTTCATTGACTGTTTTGTTTCACTCGCTGATCAGCACCCGGTCCTACTGTTTCCTTATCTTCTTATCAACCATACCACGTCACCTATATATATATACTGTACAGCACAATAAATCTGTTTGCACTGAAGTCAGCTATCTGGGTCCGCTTCTTCAGTCACTCACGGGAGGGTGAGTGATTCTAACAGAATGAACTGGCCAACATGGACTCTGGTGCAAGCAGCTCTCCAGCTGACACCCATTTTGTTGTGCAGCTGGAGAGTATGGCTCAGGCACTGCAGCAACAACAGGACATCATCACTAACCTCATGCAGCAGATAGCCAGGCTCACCGCCATCTTGGATCTCCAGACCTCTCCATTTACACCCCCGGCTTATCCTTCCCTTCTTCCAGTACCGCTATCCGTTCTCATAGCCCCCGCCGGGATCCTCCGATTCCTGAACCAGACACATTCGATGGCAGCGTCGATAAATGCCAGGGGGTTTTGCTGCAGTGCCGCCGGGTGTTCGATCAGCAGCCCCAGACTTTTCGCACAGATAGAGAAAGGATCAACTATGTCATCAATCGTCTGCGTAGAAAAGCTCTTGCCTGGGCCGAAGCTGCGGATGCTCGAAGACTATTGCATGGTTCCACCATTATGGACTTCTTGAACGACATAAGATCAGTATTCAGTTTTGGCTATGGAAGCCGGCTGGGAAGACCAGGCACAACATACTGCGTTTTGGCATGGTTTGAACAACAACATTAAGGCTGAACTGAGCACCAAGGAATGAGCCCCCTGATCTCCGCTCCCTAGTAGACTTGGCTATCCGGATAGACATTCACCAGTGCTCTTTCCTTGCGGAAAGGCAGCAGTCGGCCACCCAGGTCCATCCCATTTCCTCTCCTCCACACGAGGCATGGAGGCCTCACACCATGGAAGCAGCTAACAGTGGCTCCTCCAGAGCTTCGGAGGAGCCCATGCAGCTAGGGCGTGCCCATCTGGACCCTGAAGAACGGGCCCGCCGTATCCGCACCGGGTCCTGCCTGTACTGTGGAGCCCCTACCCATCTCATCGCCGCCTGCCCGGTGCGGCCAAAAGAGCAGGCCCGCCAGTGAGAGTGGGGACACTGATGGGCTGCCCCTCCACCTCCACCAAATCGGGTACCTGTTGTACTCTTCCTGTACTCCTGGAAACCTCCGGCCGGGTGTCCTCGCATCGAGCACTCACCGACTCCGGAGCAGGGGGCAACCTCATGGACCCGGTTCTGGTGGAGCAACTGGGTCTTATTCCCGAACCGCTGCCCTACACCATAGAGACCCAGGCCATTGACGGCCGGCTGCATGCCCACATCACCCATCAGACACCGTCTCTTTGCCTCACCATTGCCGGAAACCAACAGGAAGACATCCACTTCAACATCATTTGTGGCTAATGAATTCCTGTGGAACACCTTGTGGTCCTTGCTTCTTATCCTGATTGGCTTTTACTGATAGCCTGGCTGTCTATTTATGCCCATATACAGTTGAAGTCAGAAGTCTACTAACACCTAAGCCAAATACATTTAAGCTCAGTTTTTCACAACTCCTTAACATTTAATCTTATAAATGTCTTAGGTCAGTTGGGGTCGCTATTTTATTTTTGAAATGTCAGAATAATAGTAGAGAAAGATTTATCTCAGCTTTTATTTGTTTCATCACATTCCCAGTGAGTCAGAAGTTTACATACACTTGGTTAGTATTTGGTAGCACTGCCTTTAAATTGTTAAACTTGGGTCAAACATTTCAGGATGCCTTCCACAAGCTACAGTATTTACAATAAGTTGCTGGAATTTTAGCCCATTCATCCTGACAGAACTGGTGGAACTGAGTCAGGTTTGTAG
>NW_018128270.1:233593-238062 GCF_001952655.1 Monopterus albus | reverse complement strand
GCGTCGTCCCCACAAATCCAGTTTGGCTTTAAATGCAGCTACTTTATCTGCCAACTTGAAGACAGTTGTCATTTTCCCCTGAAGTGACAGATTGAGTTCATTGAGCAGGCTGAATATGTCCACAAGTAAGCCAGTTTTGGCGCTCAAGTGACCGAGATGTAACCGAGAGAATGCGGTCATTTTTCAAAATAAAAGATCGTTCAGACTCAGATAATAAATAAAACGGAAATAATTAATGATTTATTGTGCGGCCCGGTACCAAGTGATCCACGGACCGGTACCGGTCCGCGGCCCGGGGGTTGGGGACCACTGTCCTACCTGACATGTTCCAGCCAAAATATGAGTGAACAGCACGACAAACCACAACAGCATTAATTAATTTGAATGCCTCCTCCACAGATAGTTAATCAACAGTATCTGTCCCGATGACAAGAAATGTGTAACACTCTAAACAAAGCAGGTAACTTAGAAACCCCATATTTTAACTGGCATAATGTAGACATAGTAACTTCTCCAGCTTTACAATTCTCTACAGAAACAGTGCATTAACATGTTTTTTTTTTTTTTTTTTAATGACATGATCAGTTTTTCAGAGTAGCAAATGGATCAGAGCATCGTGCGCTGTTACTGATTTGCTGAAAACTATGTTATCATTGTGCTTTATCTTACAGGGCAGGCTGGGAGAAAAGGGGGAACCTGGACTGACAGTGAGTGAAGTGACTGACACAAATGACACTGAACTGCATATTTCAGCATGAAAATGTAAGACCTCTTCTTCCATTTCCTGTACACAGAGAGAAGAGGTCATCACAATAATAAGGGAAATCTGTGGTAAATGGCATACTTTTTGTCACATTTTCAGTGGCCATTTCTTCTTTTTTTGTTGCTTAGTTGGGATTTTATGTTCCTAATAAATGCATATTTAGTAGGCAAAATATAGAAACCCCTTATGATATAATGCAACCCCACAAAATTTAAAAAAACATATTTGAACGATTCTATAGCACTGAGTCAAGACAAAAGCAGCTTAAGAAGTGATTCAGTATTTATTGCAAGACTATTGCAGTGTATTTAGTCTTATTAGTTAAGATTATAAGCTGCACAGAGATACAGTAGTACTTAGTGCAAATCTGTGTATGTTCTGTCTTTTTGTATCCATCCACTTTTTTCACAATTGAATCTGTTACATTTGTGGCCAGGCTGTGGTCTGCATTGCAGAGAGAGCCCTCTGGAACTGGTGTTTGTGATAGACAGCTCTGAAAGCGTGGGACCAGAAAACTTTGAGCTGGTGAAGGACTTTGTGAATGCTCTTATCGACCGGATGTCGGTAAGCCAAGAAGCCAGCCAGATTGGCGTGGTGCTCTACAGCCATGTGGACATGGTGGTGGTCAGCCTTCAGCAGCAGCCCAGCCAGGATGACATCAAGGCCACTATCAGGAAGATGCCCTACCTGGGTGAGGGCACCTTCACGGGCAGGGCCATCCATCGAGCCAATCAGCTGTTCCGGGCCTCACGACCGGGCGTGAGGAAAATGGCTGTGGTTTTAACGGATGGGCAGGCTGACCCCCGTGACGTTGTGCAGCTTGAAGAAACAGCCACAGAGGCACATGCAGAGGGAATTGAGATGTTTGTTATAGGAGTCATGAACAAGACCAACCCTTTGTATGAAGAGTTCCAGGCTGAAATGGATGTTATTGCCTCTGATCCTGATGAAGAGCATGTCTACCTTATAGACGACTACAGGGCACTTCCCAGTAAGCAAGCACACATGCCTAAGATGAACAGTGCCAAATGTAACAACCTCTAACACAAGCTTTGTACAATTATGTTTTCTCTTTGTTTATTTTGATACAGATCTGGAAAGCAACATACTCGGTCAGTTATGTGAGCAGGATGACACAATGTCCTTTCTACCCAGTTTTGTCTTTCCTTCTGTGGAAATCTACCCAGAGGCTCCAGACAAAAGCCATAACAAAGAGTTGCCAGAGGAGGAGGACATACAAGTAAGGCTGATTCGATCTCTTATGGAAAGATGGTAGATAGATTAATATGACAGGTTCTCCTCAACCTCATCAGTTTCCCCTTTGCTGTCAAAAGTACAAGTTTATGATTTGGATTTATTTCTTTATCTTTACTTGCAAGGTGTTGTTTCACTTCTCCACTTGTAACAAGTAGCATACTGATAAGACGCATACCAACACTGGATTTCTAAGAAAAATACTGATATGTCACAGTTTTGTCACTGTCAATTTAGGAATGGAGAACATAACTGGCAGGAGAAGACAATACAGGCAAAGAATCTGTCTTCTCATATATTTCCATGTCCTGACATCAGTGACATCAGTCAGTCAGGTTTCCACCCTGCTTTTTAAAGCGAGCTGGTTTGACTGCATATGACTAAAGCCAGCACCGACTCCACCTGCTCATGACGTCTTCCACCTCCCCTCCACAGTGCACCTGGTGACCCCTGGCTGCACACACAAGTGCACTGTGGTCACCAAAATTGCAAAACACTGTTGAACACGCCCATATTTACCTTGCACCTAGAATTTAGTCAGTGTTGCTTCCTGTTGCTGGAAATAGTGCATCTGATGTAAGTTAATCCTTTTCTTTCTAGCTTGAACTCCCATTGGAGCCAGTCACTGCCCTGACTCCACAGTCTCCCGAGTCAGAGCAATGCAGTGAGAATTTGGTTGACACTAAACCACTGGTAGATCCCTGGAACAGACAGCCTGAATCTCCTGGTAGCAGAGGGAAGCAGGGCCCAGGGGTAACATCCATGGTGGGCCCTCAGACTCCAATCAAACAGGTGCTGCTCAACCAGCCTACTCCAGCCCTGACAGACTTACAGGTGCCAGGTAAACAAGCAGATGTAGTGTAAACAGATGGAGTCTGCTTATCATATCTGGCGTTTGTTTACTTTTCTGGAAAACCTGCTGTTTTTCCTTCTCACATAACTTCCTAATGTCAGTATAGTATAAAGTATAAATCATATCAAACAAATATTATTCATAGAGGGCTACAAATATTTAACAAATGACAGTGTATTCACTTGAACAAGTATAAAGTGGGCCTGTGGGATGCCATTACACTTAATACAGCTCAAACAGACATGACAGGATTAACCTGTTATGGGGCCTCATGGGAAGCGTTTGCTGTTGGGCAAAGTAAAACTAACTACATTACTCAAGTACTGCACTTCAGTGGCTATGTAAGCTGCTTGTACTTGTATGCTTGTTTATATCTCTGCACCACTATATTTCAAAGGCAAATACTGTATTGTTCTCCATTTGATTTATCTGCCAGCTATAGTTACTACCCTTAGTCTTTACTTGAGTATTACCATTAGTATGTAGTACAGTATGTAGTATTTGTATGTAAAATCTGTTGACCATTAGATTAAACATACAGTGCCTTGCGAAAGTATTCGGCCCCCTTGAACTTTGCAAACTTTTGCCACATTTCACGCTTCAAACATAAAGATATAAAACTGTAATTTTTTGTGAAGAATCAACAACAAGTGGGACACAATCATGAAGTGGAACGAAATTTATTGGATATTTCAAACTTTTTTAACAAATAAAAAACTGAAAAATTGGGCGTGCAAAATTATTCAGCCCCTTTACTTTCAGTGCAGCAAACTCACTCCAGAAGTTCAGTGAGGATCTCTGAATGATCCAATGTTGACCTAAATGACTAATGATGATAAATAGAATCCACCTGTGTGTAATCAAGTCTCCATATAAATGCACCTGCACTGTGATAGTCTCAGAGCTCCGTTTAAAGCGCAGAGAGCATCATGAAGAACAAAGAACACACCAGGCAGGTCCGAGATACTGTTGTGCAGAAGTTTAAAGCCGGATTTGGATACAAAAAGATTTCCCAAACTTTAAACATCCCAAGGAGCACTGTGCAAGCGATAAGATTGAAATGGAAGGAGTATCAGACCACTGCAAATCTACCAAGACCTGACCGTCCCTCTAAACTTTCAGCTCATACAAGGAGAACACTGATCAGAGATGCAGCCAAGAGGCCCATGATCACTCTGGATGAAATGCAGAGATCTACAGCTGAGGTGGGAGACTCTGTCCATAGGACAACAATCAGTCGTATACTGCACAAATCTGGCCTTTATGGAAGAGTGGCAAGAAGAAAGCCATTTCTTAAAGATATCCATAAAAAGTGTCGTTTAAAGTTTGCCACAAGCCACCTGGGAGACACACCAAACATGTGGAAGAAGGTGCTCTGGTCAGATGAAACCAAAATCGAACTTTTTGGCAACAATGCAAAACGTTATGTTTGGCGTAAAAGCAACACAGCTCATCACCCTGAACACACCATCCCCACTGTCAAACATGGTGGTGGCAGCATCATGGTTTGGGCCTGCTTTTCTTCAGCAGGGACAGGGAAGATGGTTAAAATTGAGCGGAAGGTGGATGGAGCCAAATACAGGGCCATTCCTGAAGGAA
>NW_018128270.1:232547-233407 GCF_001952655.1 Monopterus albus | reverse complement strand
GATGTGCAAAACTGATAGAGACATACCCCAAGTGACTTACAGCTGTAATCGCAGCAAAAGGTGGCGCTACAAAGTATTAACTTAAGGGGGCTGAATAATTTTGCACGCCCAATTTTTCAGTTTTTTATTTGTTAAAAAAGTTTGAAATATCCAATAAATTTCGTTCCACTTCATGATTGTGTCCCACTTGTTGTTGATTCTTCACAAAAAATTACAGTTTTATATCTTTATGTTTGAAGCCTGAAATGTGGCAAAAGGTCGCAAAGTTCAAGGGGGCCGAATACTTTCGCAAGGCACTGTATATGGCTCAAGTTTTTTGAGTAATTATAAGACTAATTTAAAGGTAATAATAATAATTCTTATACAACCCCAAATCAGAACAAGCTGGGACGGTATGTAAAATCAAAATAAAAACTGTAAACAGTGATGTGTAAATCCTCTCTGTCCTGTATCACACTGAAAACAACACAGCAGCATATTATTAGATGTGACACCTCACCAGTTTTATTCGTTGTTCAAAATAAACACTCACTTTAATTCTGATGCTGCAACACACTCCAATAAAAGTTGGGACAGTAAAGCATTTACCACGGTGTGATGCTGCCGTTACTTTTCACAATACTTTAAGACGTTTAGGGACTGAGGACACTAAGACAGTGGTCCCCAACCCCCGGGCCGCGGACCGGTACCGGTCCGTGGATCACTTGGTACCGGGCCGCACAATAAATCATTAATTATTTCCGTTTTATTTATTATCTGAGTCTGAACGATCTTTTATTTTGAAAAATGACCGCATTCTCTCGGTTACATCTCGGTCACTTGAGCGCCAAAACTGGCTTACTTGTGCGACATATTCAGCC
>NW_018128270.1:226110-229843 GCF_001952655.1 Monopterus albus | reverse complement strand
AGGGGGACGATGGTTGTGGTCTTAAAGCAGGTGGGAATGATGCTCTGGCTGACGGAGAGGTTGAAGATGGTGGTGAGAACATCAGCCAGCTCGCTGGCACATGCCCTGAGAGCCCTCACAGGGATGTTGTCCGGTCCTGCCGCTTTGCAGGGGTTGATCTTCCTCAGGACTGTGCGTACCTGGCCTGGTGAGACAGTTAGTGGAGGGGAGGTGGGGGGTTGGGTCATCTTGGTGTGTATGTGCCTCCTCTCTGTGTTGTAGCTGGAGGTCTCAAAGCAGGTGTAGAAGGTGTTGAGGTCATCCGGCAGGCTGTCTGTGGAGCTGATGATGCTGGTGGTGGTCCTGTAGTCTGTGATGTGCTACAGGCCTTGCCACATTCATCCGGAGTCAGCAGTAGAATAGAAGCCAATCAGCTTCTGTCTGTACTGCCTCTTGGCCACTGTGATGGCTTTTCTCAGTCTGTACTTCGCAGCTTTGTACTCCGTCTCATCGCCTGATCTGAATGCATGAGAGCAAGCATGCAGCATGTGGCGTACCCGACTGTGTATCCAGGGCTTCTGGTTGGGGAGCCTCCTGACTTGTATGGTGGGCACGATGTTGTCGATACAGGAGGTGCTAATGTATCTGGTCACACACAGCATAATCCTGCACACTGACAGAAAAGTCCTCTGAGGTGGCTGCAGCTTTAAACACATCCCAGTCTGTCCAGGCAAAACAGTCTCGCAGGGTGCCCTCAGTCTCTGGGGTCCAGTGGTTTAACTTGCTTGGCGATTGGTGACAGGGTTTGTTTGTTTCAGTCTTTGTCTGTAAGCTGGATACAGGAACAAAGAAATGTGGTCTGAGCATCCAAGGTGGGGGCGGGGTGCAGCCCTGTATGCACCACGTATGTTACTGTAAACATAATCCAGAGTGCTCTTGTCCCAGGTGGGAATGTTCAGATGTTGGTAATATTTTGGGAGTACAGTTCGTAGTCTGGTTAAAGTCACCTGCAGCGATAAATATAGCATAGGGGTGCTGTCTCTAGCGCGGTGATGACGTCATAGAGTTTGCTGAGAGCCGCAGAGGGATTAGCTCTTGGGCTAACATACACAGCAGCCAGATACACAGCACTATGCTCTCTTGCTAGATAATAGGGCCGGCATTTCAGCAATAAAAACTCTACGTCTACAAACAGTGCTTATAAGCAGTCCATACATCTCCACACCGCGAGTTATTGATAAACACACACACCCCACTTCCTTTTACTTTCCTCAATGCAGCAGTGCGGTCACCTCGATGTAGAGAGTGAGTCTCTAGCTGAATCGCTGAGTCTGGAACTCTGTCAGAAAGCCAAGTCTCGGTGAGAATAGAGCACAGCATTCTCCAATTTCCAGTTGTGCTGTAATCCTAGCCCTTAGCTCGTCCAGTTTGTTTTCCAGAGACTGTACGTTAGCTAGGAAGAGGCTGGGTAATGGCGGTCGAGTAGCGCAAGCTTTTAGCCTAGCATGGAGTCCCCCGCACTTGCCTCGCTTGCGTCTCCGTCTCTGGGTCGCTCTCCTGATTTCAGCCTGCTTGGTTGTGCCTGGTGCTCCGGGGGCTCCCTGAGGGTGATGGTGGTTGTCGTCATTGTTGTTGCGGGAGTGGACGATGAGTTGTAGCTCCGGTGGTATGAAACCAGTAAATTCCCAGTGGCTGTGCGAGTTGGCGATATCCAGCAATGCCTGTCTGTTGTATGTTAGCAGTGCATGACATTTGTGCACTGCAGAAAGAGTAAAAAACACACAAAAAAGAAGAAAATGAAGAAAAAGCTGGCATTCGAGAATGGAACGCACAATCACGTCTGCCTCAGTGGGCGCCATGTTTACAAATCTGGTTTTGATACTGTGATTGCTTTTTCCCTGTACCTGTAGTAAAGTACTCTCTATATCTTCTGTATGCCTGTACTCTTATTTCAGTACACTTTTTAAATGCATAATTTTTATTTGTGACAGAGTATTTCTGTTTTTATTAAGAAAAGGATCTGAATACTTCTTTTACAATTGTAATGGGAATGAGGGAACTAGAAAAGAGTTCTGATCCATTCAGGTTTGACTTATTGATATGTAGACCCCAGCAAGCGCAGCAGCAAGAGTCTGACCTGGTCAATCTGGGTGAGTATGGTTTGATTATTAACAGGTCATTTGTTTGAACTAGATCTCAGTGATTATGTATCAGTACATGCTTGGGGGTTTAACAAATGGCTTATCAGTCCAAACAAAGCAATTCAGTCACTGCACCCTTCATGTCCTTTCAGGTGAGGGGTGCAGTCAGCCTCTGGAGCCAGGTCCCTGTCGGCAGTACGTGATCAAGTGGTACTATGACCCAGAGGCCAACGCCTGTGCCCAGTTCTGGTATGGAGGTTGTCAGGGCAATGCTAACAACTTTGAGACTGAAGCCAGTTGCTGGAATTCCTGTGTCTACACATAACAAACTTTGGAGAAAATGGTGTGTATAAAGCTAACATGCTCCATCAGTGTCACTGAGGAATAGAACGATAACACAGGCTTGACCAGAGCTCAGGTCAGCAGCAGCAGCAGCAGCAGCTGCTGTGGTCACACTGTGGACTGCTGCCAGCAAAGGCAATGATGGAGAGCAGACACAGATCTCCCCCCTGTCTCCCAGGCTATGCTCACACTGCAGGTGCTCCTGTTCAATTCTGAACCACTTTACATTACAAATAGCTGCCTGACTGTTTTGGAGAAATATCTGTCTGAGAATGTCAAGCAACAGAAAACCAGTATAAGCTGACAGGAGCATCAAAAAGACTGGTTCAACATAGCATCTCTAATGCAGTTTATTTTATTTTCACTATCACTTTTTTAATTTTTTTCTTTTGCTGTCTAGTTCTTCTCCAGATGAACACTTTACCCCAGCCTTTAATAACCTGGGGCCTGTATCACAAAGCAAGTTAATCTCACACTGTCTACACAGGAGGCTTGGCATGAGTGGCATGTTAGCAGAGCACCAGTAGCAGCTCTGGTACTCCATGTGTGTTGATACAGGAGAACCTCAGGCAAAGTACTAATGATTTACATTCTGGGAGCATTTAGAGGCCAATACACAATGTTTATATTTACAATCTATAATTCTTGTTACTGTGTTACTATGAAATCTCTTGCATGTCTGTCCATCCTGGAAGTGGGATCCCTCCTCTGTTATTCTTCTTGAGGCTGAGATGGTTAACTGGAAGACATGGCTGAAACACTTTCATCGGTCTGTCTCTTTTAGGGTTACCTGACTTCTCTCAGCTTAACACTGGTGACCCTGGATAACTGGGCTCAGCTGCTAATCACTAATCTGAGGGTCAGTGTTTATGATTACAAACCATCACAGTCAATTTCAGTACCATTAGAGTAGAACCTGAACAGAATAGCTGTAGGAAAATAAGGAATATCCCAAAATTAAAAGTAATATAACCAGGATGGGACTTATCAAATAGGCATTTTTAAATCTGGCTGGCATTTTCAACTTGTTAAGTAATCTAGACTAGTGAGTATGGAAAATAAATGAATTATCTATAGGCTGATTGTTCATGTACAGTATTTCTATAATTATATTTTGATGCTGTTGATGCTTGATGCTGTCTCATAATGAACAAACTATTGTGAATAAGTGATACACCAAAAAACAGAGGAAATGATCTCTCGGCAAGGCACTGAAATTTATAATTAACTGTGAACTAAGTAAAAGTATGCGCAGCTAAAATCCCCATTCC
>NW_018128270.1:211111-226087 GCF_001952655.1 Monopterus albus | reverse complement strand
TGTAAAAATGTTTTACAGATTACTTTATTGTAAAGTCAGTTTTTACTGTATGTCCCTGTCAGCATCCTGCAGGAATAATGATGACTAGTCATCTGTCTGGCCGGGCCAGTGACAGGCTTGCATCTGATCCTCTGAAGTTTACCTGCTCCAGGGTAGGCTAACTATGCATTGTGATCTAATCAAGTTAAAGTGAGCTAGCTCTGTGATACCAGAAAACCAAAAAACCTAAGGCTAAGATAACTGGGAAACCCACTAAACGTCCTTTGTGATACAGACCCCAGGACACGTCATGTGATTGCTCATTTACCCTGAACTTATGTTCTGTGCATTAGGATAACCATTCAACCTTGCAGTTAATGGAAATTGCAAGAAGAGCCCAGGGAATATTAGTCCCTTGCAACCAGAACTCAAGATGCCAAAATGTTAAAAACTCCCTATGATAAATGGTGCAATATTAAAGAGTTGACTTAGACAGCAAATCTTTTTTAATGCAGTCAGTTTATGTTTTAAGTACTGTATTTGTCTTCTGAATGGTCCAGTCCTTTTTTGACCACACATTTATTGCAAATTTTAAATTTGGTTGAATATGCTTTTACATAGCATTATTACAGAGACTTAGTACCACTCTCATGTCTGTACATTAAATGTAAAGACTGAAGACGCAGGAATATTTCTTGGCCTGGTGCAAGAACTTCCTAAAATCTCCACTGTTTGCATGGCAAAAGGTCAAACCCAAGAAACAGTCAGGCACATAGCACCCTGTGAAATGGTAAATGGACTGTATTTATATAGCGCATTTTTCACAGTGTGTTGCACTGGCCAAAGTGCTTTACAGTAGATCATACACCATTCACACACTGATGATGACAAGGCTGCCACACAACGGCGCTAGTCAAGCCACCGGGAGCAATTCAGTGAATGATTGTTTTTACACTTTGTTTTTTGAACACATTAAACAAATAAGATATGCCACATTAATCAGTATGCCTTAGAGGTGTCAGTAGGAGGATTGTGTTTCCTTTGGACAAAGCCAGGCAAACTGTTTCCCTATTTACAGTCTTTAAGCTAAGCTAAGCTAACCAGAAGCGTGGCAATAGCATCCTATTTACTGCCAGACATGAGGGTGATACCACACTGAACATGTAACTCTCCACCAGGAAGCAAATCTATTAAGTCTATTTCCCAAAATGTCAGACTAACTTTAAATAGCAACATGATTTAAGTTAACTATGGAAAGACATTTACATTGCCCTTGGTGTTGCTTTAAACATGCAGGTGTTCTTGTCACTCTGTGAATTTCACTGTATATCACCGTACAAAAATAACAGCAAGCAAACATGGGGAAGAATCAGCTAGAATACCAAAGGCAGACAAAAGTCTCTGTCTCAGTTCAGAGTTCAATGGATACATGAAAGGTTCTCCAAACCCTGCAGTACATCACAATATGCATATCCATCAGTTCTTTGCAGTCTGTTGCAGGACTCAGTTGCTGGACAGGAAACAATACATGCAGTACACATCTCTGTCGGTTATTATGACAACCAATTTCTAAATTACTTCTGTATAAATCTGGTTGGTTTGATTCTATGATGCAACATGTCATGACAATTTCACTTTGTGAAAAGAGCACAGAGCAAAAAATCAGATTTGAGACACTTTCACCTGCAATGTGAAAATGCTGTATATACTGCTGTGACAGACATAGTTTATGTTGATGCCAGCAGTGTATAAAATATATACTTTATTTGGGGGTATTCAATTCTGGGATTTTCTTTTGTTACATATTGTTTTTGTGGGTCATTGTTTATAGGTTTTTGTCCATAAAGCAGTGGGCATAATGATAACTATCCAGTGTGTATTCTAAACCTGTTTATGACATTTTTTTTTACAGTATGCTCATTTTTAAGATCTAGGTTTTTTTACTTTATCTTATTACTACCTCCACTCCATCCTGATGAATGGGGCAGGAAAAGAGACACACTTGAAAAAAACATCGTCATCAGTGTGTGAATGTTGTGTGTGAATGGGTGAATGGTGTATCATCTCTGTAAAGCGCTTTGGCCAGTGCAACACACTGTGAGAAAGCGCTATATAAAATACAGTCCATTTACCATTTACCATAGGTTTTTGTCCACAAAGCAGTGGGCATAATGATAACTATCCAGTGTGTATTCTAAACCTGTTTATGACATTTTTTTTTACAGTATGCTCATTTTTAAGATCTAGGTTTTTTTACTTTATCTTATTACTACCTCCACTCCATCCTGATGAATGGGGCAGGAAAAGAGACACACTTGAAAAAAACATTCTTGTATTGTTTAATGCTGTAAAAGTACCAGAAGGAATAGTACATGCAGAATATGATAATTAAGCTTTCTTCTTCAATAAATAAAATATAATTTCCTAAAAACTGTCCATTTGATACCCCTTTTCAAAAGTGCAAAGGAAACCAGAGATTTGACATTCACTACACACAGCTTGTAGTGGTTCTGTCCTACTGCTTCCAGTTTCAGGCTCTTATTTTGTCACCACTTCCTGTTCTTATTTAATCTCAGCTATGGACCCTTTACGGTAATCAGCGCTCATTGCCTACACCTGTTTTCACCCCTATTTAGGCAGCGTCCTCCCACCAGGATGCTGCCAGATTGTTCTTGACTCCATGCAGACTTTCCAGTGTTTCTTCTTGTTGCCTGTGATTCCTGTTTATTGACCCTGGATTGCCTTGACCACTGATTACCACCTTGCCCTTCTGGTTCTGATTGTGTTTCTGTGTACTGACCTTCAGACTTCCCTCTCTGACCTCCCGTTTTTGGATTACTTGGCTGTGTGTGTTTGCCGGCATTGAACCTGGACTGTTATTGGATTTTGAGTGGGTTTTTCAGACTATTGCAGCCGTCTGGGGGGCGGCTGTGGCTCAGGAGGTAGAGCGGGTGGTTTCCTAACTGGAGGATTAGCGGTTCAATTCCCGGCTTGTCCAGTCAACATGTCGAAGTGTCCTTGAGCAAGACACTGAATCCCCAGTTGCTCCCGGTCATGTCACCCGTGTGTGAATGCGTGATTGCTTGAGAGTGTGAATGGCCGAATAATGCGAAAGCACTTTGAGTGTGCTGTAAAAAGCGTAGAAAGGCGCTATACAAGTATAAGACCATATACCATTATAATTGAGTCCACCAGTAACTGTGTTAGCTGCTTTACTGGCCAACCCTGACATGTAGGGGTCATTCAGAAAATGTGTAGACTAGTGACTAATACGGTAATCAGCGCTCATTGCCTACACCTGTTTTCACCCCTATTTAGTGACTAAGTGACAATTTAGTTACACTACAGTTGTACAAGTTTTAAAAAAGTAAGTAAATATTATTTATATAGCACTTTTTTAAACTGAAGTTAAGAAATAAAATGTAATAAGAGTAACATATACATCAAGCAAATATGCAACAGTAAATAACATCAAACAAAAACAATGAATAAGAACACAAAACATACAAATACCCTAATCAGTGCTGGTGACAAATGACTGCCTAAATAAATGGGTTTTAAGGACTGAGTGAAAGACATCCAGTTGGGAAGCACATCGAATCTCAAGTGAAAGACTATTCCACAATTTAGGGGCAATCATGGCAAAGGCCTGATCACTACAATTTTTGAGTCTAGATCTACATAGGCACCTTTGAGAGCAGCTGGTAAGAAGATCTTGGAGATCTACCTGGTGAATAACAATATAAATACTCAGAAACATGTGATGGTGCCAAACTATGCAAAATGTAAAAACATGAATCAGCTGAAGATGAGACGGAGGCTTGGGACATCCTAACATACAGGTATGTGCCAAAAAATTAGAATATCGAGGGAAAGTCCATTTATTTCAATAATTTGTTTCAAAAAGTGAAACTTGTATGTTATATTAGTTCACTACACACAAAGTGAAATATTTCAAGCCTTTATTTGTTTCAATTTTGATGATTATGGATTAAAGACAAAAAAAGTACCAGAGCCACCAGTCCCACCACCAGTATCAGAGCCACCAGTACTACAACCACCAGTCCCACCACCAGTACCAGAGCCACCAGTCCCACAGCCACCAGTCCCACGGTAACGAAACAGTGAATCCACCAGGGGAGTAAACAGTAAACAGGAGGGATCAACGTCTTTGTGTAAGCCTGAACAGAAGTTACCAGGGTTTATCAGAATCGACCAGTAGGTGGTGCTGTTTCACATGTTGAGCACAAACTGGATGTTTTCCTAAACAGTGGCTCCCAGACTGTGGAACCAAGTCTTAAATAGGATTATACAAGTTTAGATGGTTTAGAACAGCCGACATGACAAACCTTGGGGATATTCTTATGTCTCCTGTCACAGACTGACGATGTGACTGCGGTACTGGGGCGGGTCACGTGGTACAGCTGTGGACTTCCACCTGCCTTCCCTCCAATCTGGGTCGACAGCTCTTGGACGCACACAGCAGGTACAGGTACGTAGGTTTTTACACATTTAATCTGTTTTTTTTAACGCCAGTTTAACAAAATGTCACCAAACCTTTTTGTATAAAACACTTCACAGCCTCCTAGTTGAATAAAAACCAGTTTGTCATTATAACTGGTCTCCGCCCACAGACTTCGCCTTGTGGCTTTTACCTTTTCACAGATCACAGTGTAAATAATTAGGACTATGAAAGCATCGCTGAACTGGTGGTTTAAACTAATGTACTGTATGTATTAGACACATTTAGCGTTTACTTTGCACAGAGAGTCCAGGGAAGTTGGGCTTTTAGTTAAAGTGCAAATCTGAAGACACGTCGTCCTGTGACAAACCGAAAGTGAGATTTTATCAGTCAACAGAGGACACGGACATAAAATGAAACTCCTAAAGGTAAAGGTGGAGTGGAGGCAGAGGTGGAACAGTAACTAACTAACATTTAATACAAAGAAGGTCTATACACAGGGCTGAAAGAATGAATAAATAAATATGTACGAAAACTAATTCTAAACTAAAACGCGTGCACAGCTGTTTTTATACCGTGTGTGTTGTGAAAGCAAAGACCCAGACATGGTACCAGTCAGACGTCCTGATGTGTGTTGTGCCAGGCTGTGGTGAAGGTCCTGAAAAGGTTTTACAGTGCCTTGCGAAAGTATTCGGCCCTCTTGAACTTTGCGACCTTTTGCCACATTTCAGGCTTCAAACATAAAGATATAAAACTGTAATTTTTTTGTGAAGAATCAACAACAAGTGGGACACAATCATGAAGTGGAATGAAATTTATTGGATATTTCAAACTTTTTTAACAAATAAAAAACTGAAAAATTGGGCGTGCAAAATTATTCAGCCCCCTTAAGTTAATACTTTGTAGCGCCACCTTTTGCTGCGATTACAGCTGTAAGTCGCTTGGGGTATGTCTCTATCAGTTTTGCACATCGAGAGACTGAAATTTTTGCCCATTCCTCCTTGCAAAACAGCTCGAGCTCAGTGAGGTTGGATGGAGAGCGTTTGTGAACAGCAGTTTTCAGTTCTTTCCACAGATTCTCGATTGGATTCAGGTCTGGACTTTGACTTGGCCATTCTAACACCTGGATATGTTTATTTGTGAACCATTCCATTGTAGATTTTGCTTTATGTTTTGGATCATTGTCTTGTTGGAAGACAAATCTCCGTCCCAGTCTCAGGTCTTTTGCAGACTCCATCAGGTTTCCTTCCAGAATGGTCCTGTATTTGGCTCCATCCATCTTCCCATCAATTTTAACCATCTTCCCTGTCCCTGCTGAAGAAAAGCAGGCCCAAATCATGATGCTGCCACCACCATGTTTGAGAGTGGGGATGGTGTGTTCAGGGTGATGAGCTGTGTTGCTTTTACGCCAAACATAACGTTTTGCATTGTTGCCAAAAAGTTCGATTTTGGTTTCATCTGACCAGAGCACCTTCTTCCACATGTTTGGTGTGTCTCCCAGGTGGCTTGTGGCAAACTTTAAACGACACTTTTTATGGATATCTTTAAGAAATGGCTTTCTTCTTGCCACTCTTCCATAAAGGCCAGCTTTGTGCAGTATACGACTGATTGTTGTCCTATGGACAGAGTCTCCGACCTCAGCTGTAGATCTCTGCAGTTAATCCCGAGTGATCATGGGCCTCTTGGCTGCCTCTCTGATCAGTCTTCTCCTTGTATGAGCTGAAAGTTTAGAGGGACGGTCAGGTCTTGGTAGATTTGCAGTGGTCTGATACTCCTTCCATTTCAATATTATTGCTTGCACAGTGCTCCTTGGGATGTTTAAAGTTTGGGAAATCTTTTTGTATCCAAATCTGGCTTTAAACTTCTCCACAACAGTATCTCGGACCTGCCTGGTGTGTTCTTTGTTCTTCATGATGCTCTCTGCGCTTTAAACGGACCTCTGAGACTATCACAGTGCAGGTGCATTTATATGGAGACTTGATTACACACAGGTGGATTCTATTTATCATCCTTTGTCATTTAGGTCAACATTGGATCATTCAGAGATCCTCACTGAACTTCTGGAGAGCGTTTGCTGCACTGAAAGTAAAGGGGCTGAATAATTTTGCACGCCCAATTTTTCAGTTTTTTATTTGTTAAAAAAGTTTGAAATATCCAATAAATTTCGTTCCACTTCATGATTGTGTCCCACTTGTTGTTGATTCTTCACAAAAAATTACAGTTTTATATCTTTATGTTTGAAGCCTGAAATGTGGCAAAAGGTTGCAAAGTTCAAGGGGGCCGAATACTTTCGCAAGGCACTGTACCTGTACAGTGTGTTGCAATAATCAATCCTGGAGGTAATAAATGCATGAACTGTTTTTTCAAGGTCATTAAATGAAAAGTGCTTAACCTTAGCTAATAATCACAGCTGAAAAAAACTCACTTTAGCCACTAAATTTACCTGCAAGTCAAACTTAAGGATACAATCAAATACCACTCAGAAGTTTTTCACCTGCAGCTTCAGGTAGGCAGCCATCAGGTCAAGATCACAGTTACAATGACTGCCAGGGCTACCAAGGAGTACCCATTTAGTTTTATCATCACTGATATGTAAGAAATTTAATGAGCAATATGTTCTGATGTCATGCAGGCAGTAAAATAAAGATGAGAGTGAGCAGCTCTCCTTCCCAGTCACAGGCAAATAAATTTGAATATCATCTGCATAACAATGAAAAGACAGTCCATATTTCTTAAAAACTGAACCCAGAGGAAGTAAATTCAAATTAAACTAAATTGAACCAAGTATTGAACCTTGGGGAATGCCACAAGTACAGTATGAGGAGCAACAGATGAAAAATATTCCAGTATTAATACATTTTTAATGCCAATTTTTAATACAAATGCTTTAATGCCAGTGTTAGCTTTTTCAGTTACTGTTATGTTTTTTTTCTTCAGTTTTAGAGTTTTATTTTCGATACTGAGACCACCCCCCATTGCCCCGGATGGTTTGAGCCATCGATTGAGTTGGCGCCGCAGATGGCTGCCTCGGTTCTATACCGGAAACAAATTCCTTGTGTGTAACATGTGCAGCCAATAAAAGTGATTATTCATCCATCGTATTGTAACGTGTTTCCCTTAACTGTTGAATCAGAAGGTCAAAGGTCAAGGTCAAAGTGTTTATTTGTCATATGCACAGTTAGGAAACGTGTTCCCCAGGACAATGAAATTCTTACTTTGCCGTCCACATGAATGCCACAAAATACAAATGAAATATTCATTCATTCATTCATTTTCTACCGCTTAGTCCCTGAACAGGGTCACGGGGGGCCGGAGCCAATCCCGGCTGGCAGTCGGGCAAAGGCGGTGTACACCCTGGACAGATCGCCAATCCATCGCAGACAAATGAAATATAAAGTACATAAATAAGTAACACAAAATATATGGCACTTTAAGCAGCAAATGTAGCAATATAATGAAAATATATAAGAATATAATAGAGAATGTATGCTGCATGTGCAGCAGTCAACAATCAATGTGCAATTATGCATGTGCAAACTGAGAATGTAAACAGTACAGGTCGACAGTACATGACGCATTTCCTGGTAATAAACTCCTGTCAGCTGTTTAGGAGACTGATGGCAGAAGGAAATAAAGAGTTTTTCAGAAGCCAACTTCAGCAGCATACAGCTTCCCCTGAGTTCACCAGTAGCTCTCAGACCATCTCTTTCACTCTACTGGCATTTTTCTGCTCCAGGCACACCTAAAATTCATTAGCCTTGTTCCACACAGTGTCAGAGTATACAAATCACACTCTCCTTAGCCCCGCCCCTCAAAGACCTCCTCTCCACAGCTAAACAATGACAGAGAAGTTAACCTGAAAGAAAAAAACAGTGACATTGACAAAAACAGAAGATTGTCACTGAAAAAAACAACTATGGTGTGGAAATAGCCTTAAGTTAACAAAAAATCTAAGTCATCGATCTGGCCAAAGCAAAGACGCATGGCCATCATCAACAACAATTAAAATGTCATTAAAAATTCTTAACAGAACTGATTTGGTGCTGTGACGTGATTTAAATCCAGAGTGCAATTTTTCAAGAATAAAATTTTCCTCAAGAAAAGATTGCAGTTGCAAAAATACAATCTTCTCCAAAACTGTTGAGAGAAATGACAATTCAGAAATTCAGGAATTAATTTTTTCCAACCAAGACAGAGTCCAACACAGAATCCCCCATAACATCGCAACTTATAGATAAATCAGATATATTATATTAGTCATTGAGCTTTAGCGGTGTTAGGAGGCTGATTCTTTACCTTTTAACAGAGCAAGGCTAGCTGTTTCCCAATTTTCTGTATTTATACTAAGCTGAGCTAACCAGTTGTCAGCAGTATAGCTTCATATCTGTCATACACGTGCAAGAATTTTATTGATCATCTAATCCTTGGAGAAAACAATGAATAAGTGTATTTCCCAAAATGTTTAACAGCTCCTTAGAGTGTGAATCCAGGCTATCTTTGTCACTTACACATTGAAAACTAGGTCAGCGGTAATTATAAGGCTGACAGTCTGAGAAGAGTATTCAGACATTTCTTTTTGTTTTTAGCCAAAGGAATACAGAAGTTGTCCCTCTGGTTTTGCGGTAGGAATTCATAGTGTAATTACTGTAGCCCTGCCTTCTATATATTGACCTGTATGCATAATCTACCTATTATCAGGAAAAACAGTCCTGCAGACTTTTTGCACAACCAGTGAGAGGAGATCAAAGCTATATACTGATATGTGATGAGTACCAGTGGTAACAAAGCATTACTAATCATTTTGGTGGCCAACATACAAGAAACTCATTTCATCTGCAGGAGAAGCAGATAACCACAGCATCATTTCAGATTGAGAAATCGATTTTCATCAGTCTTTATTGCATCTGCTCTTCATAAATGTAATATTTTGCAACATTTAGCTTTCATGTGTATGTGCCATATAGATGAGTTGGCCCGAAGATACCCACTAAATATTTCACCCACAGGCCCCATTGGCTACAATGTTACTGTGGTTCACCCGTGTTGCCATCAAGCTACAATACATACTGAGCTTTTGTTACTACATGGGTTTTATAAGCAAAAGACCCAGCGCAAGTGTCAGAAAAGGCAAAATGAAGGCACGTACTATCTTCAAATCTGATAATTCATTACATTTTTACATTTTGTTCTTTTTTACACACAAAGTAACCTTAATCAAAGAGACCCACTCACACCCCCAAACATCATGAACAGTTTGACAGTTGGCCTTGGAAGGAATACTTGATCAGGTGATGGGTATCAACAGGTTTTAGACACTGAAAAGTCATAAGTTATAAAATGAAAGCTACAGAAGATAAACTATATTATGATAAATAAAACCAAAGGATACCCTCAATCTCTCCTGCAATTACCGCACAGGCTGGTGTGCAGACACCAACATTTTACTTGGACTTAGTTGTGGTTTTAATTTCAGTTCTTTCATCAGGATTAAATCTGTATTTGTATCCATATGGCCGCAGATGATGTGTCAGGTACTCCAAAGCATACATCTGGACTGCATAAATGTAGTGAAAGGACACAGCAAAATCTGAACAGCACCCTGGACCCTGGAGAGACAGAGGGAAAACACATTCAAGATTAGCACAATGAAATAAAACTGCACTGTAGTTGTGTTCAAACAGTAGGATGCTTTAGAGACCCAGCGCAGGCTTGGATGTTGGATGACCAACAGGATGCAACACCTCCTACTCTGCTTTTCAAGGCTTCCAGGGTACTGTAATCCCTGCTACCACATCCACGGTCTTATTATTTATTAAGAGCACCCAGGCATGGATTTGTAAGAGCAAAATCACTCAGCATCAGCAGAAAGAGTTTGTACCAGTTGTATTAGTGCTGAATGGTGTCAGCAGCAGCACATACAGGTACAGTGAGGTTTGTGTAATAAATTTGACCTAAAAGCATGACTCCAGAGAGCAGTAAGGGGATTCAGATGTTTATTATGGGGACTGTATAAGGGGCACAGTCATTCTGTGGCCTGAGGGTGGTGAAATAGATTGCTGCAGTGATCTGGTTTCTCAGATCACCTCCTACTTTGCTTTTCAAGGCTTCCAGTGTACTGTAATCCCTGCTATGACATCCAGGGTCTTGTTATTTATTAAAGCTTCCAAAGTTGGTTTTATTTATAACCAAGTAATATATTGTTTGGGACTTGTTTTATGACTTCTCTGGAAGCATTTGTACTAAAGGTGAACAGACAGTTACAGACACAGACCTGAGACATGATTCTTCATACTGGGATTAAGATTAGCTGGATAATTTTGTTGACAATTTCACATTATCTGGCATTTGTTGGTTCTTCGAAAGACTCTCAAACCTACTTGGGAGCAAGTTAGTTCTCAGACTTATTCAGGCTAACTTCACAGATTTAAAGGGTCTTGGAGCAGGAAGTGACTCACTGCCATCTCAGCAATTTATATGTTTAAAGAAAACAGACAGTGCTGAGAGATTAACAGAACCCTTTGGCCTTTCCCGACCTGTAAAACAATACAGTTTATTCGTATTGAAACAGAAAAAAATGCACTTGGAATATAAGGAGTGGAAATCCTGTCTGACACGGCTGTATTTATGTATGGGCAATAACAGCTGTATGAACTAATGTCGTGATCATGTGAACAGTAAGACAGTTTAACTGAGAAGAAACTGATCTAAGGACATACACCAAGTGTTTACTCAATGAGGATTTGTTTTTGTTTTTTTAACAATAACAATAATAATAATGTCCCCCAAGACAATTTTTGTTGTGATTTGGCGCTATAGAAATAAAACTGAATTGAAAGTGAATTGAGAATTGTAGACAACTGTACTTAATCATTTGCCAAAATGTGGTAATTATTTGTAGGAAAAAAGTGAGAAGTGCTCTGATGTTGTGCAGAAAAAACTAAAAGTGGAGATCTGTGAAAAGGATGTGCGCGGCCTCTTTAAAAGACAAAAGATCAGAAAGGCACCAGGTCCGGATGGTGTGACCCCATCCTGCTTGAAAGTGTGTGCCGATCAGCTTGCCCCCATCTTTACACTTATCTTCAACATGTCACTGGAGCTGTGTGAAGTCCCCTCCTGCTTCAAATGCTCCACCATCATTCCAGTCCCCAAGAAACCCTCCATCAGTGGACTGAACAACTACAGACCTGTTGCCCTGACATCTATAGTTATGAAGTCCTTTGAAAGATTGGTGTCGGCCCACCTGAAGGACATTGTTGACCCCCTGCTGGACCCCCTGCAGTTTGCCTACCGGGCAAACAGGTCAGTGGATGATGCAGTGAATATGGCACTGCATTACATCCTGCAACACCTCGACTCCCCAGGGGCCCCTCTTTGTGGACTTCAGCTCAGCATTCAACACCATCAGCCCGGACATCCTCCACTCCAAATTGACCCAACTCACTGTGCCTGCCCCCGCCTGTCAGTGGATTACTAGCTTTCTGACAGACAGGAAGCAGCAAGTGAGGCTGGGGAAAACCACATCCAACACCCGGACAATAAGCACAGGTGCCCCCCAGGGATGTGTGCTCTCCCCTCTGCTGTTTTCACTCTACACCAGTAACTGCATCTCGAAGGACCCCTCTGTCAAGCTCAAAAAGTTTGCAGATGACACAAAGGCCATTGGTCTCATCCAAGACAATGACAAATCAGTCTACAGACGGCCGGTTGAGCGGATGGTCCTGGGGTGTAGCCGCACCCCTCTGTCAAGCTCAAAAAGTTTGCAGATGACACAAAGGCCATTGGTCTCATCCAAGACAATGACAAATCAGTCTACAGACGGGAGGTTGAGCAGCTGGTCCTGGGGTGTAGCCGCAACAACCTGGAGCTGAACACGCTCAAAACAGTGGAGATGACAGTGGACTTCAGGAAGAAAACCCCCCACCATACTTGGCAGCACTGTATCAGCAGTAAAGTCCTACAGGTTCCTTGGCTCCACTATCTCCCAGAACCTGAAGTGGACATCCAACATCAGCACCATCATCAAGAAGGCACAGCAGAGGATGTACTTCCTGCGCCAGCTCAGGAAGTTCAACCTGCCCCAGGAGCTGCTGATACAGTTCTACAGAGGAATCATTGAGTCTGTTCTCTGCACCTCCATCACTGTCTGGTTTGGCTCAGCAACTAAACAGGACAAGTACAGACTTCAGCAGACAGTCAGAACTGCAGAAAAGGTCATTGGTGTGAGCCTGCCCTCCAGGGACAACCTGTACACCGCACGGGTCAAAAGGAGGGCGGAGAGGATCACTGCAGACCCCTCACACCCCGAATACAATCAGTTTGAAATCCTCCCCTCTGGACGGTGTTACAGGTCACTGTGCACCAAGACAACCAGGCACAGGGACAATTTCTTCCCCCAGGCTGTCGCTCTGATGAACACTTAACCCATGACAGTATGACTGAACAATAACCCTCAGTGCAATACCTGTGTGTGTGTGTGTGTGTGTTATCTCATTTCAATGAACATTCCTTGTTGTCTGCATTGTTTACTGCCTGTTTATACAGCTTTTTCTTCATTGTTTGCACTGTTTGTTGATGTTAATACTATTTTGTTATATTACACAGTCTTATGCTGGTTTACTGTTTTGCACATTGAGAGCCGATGTACCAGAGTCAAATTCCTTGTGTGTCCATCACACCTGGCCAGTAAAGCTGATTCTGATTCTGATTCTGGTATCAAAGTTCATCACAGCAATCCTGGATTTCCTAATGCCAGCTAAGGCTATCCAAATATTTTGGTTCAGCAACCCCCACCTGTGTTGTGGATTAGAAAAGGTGGATTCAGTCATTGAAGATAAGTGCATACTCTTGTGGTCAGTGACTAGATTGTATATATCAACAGCTGATATTGATTGGCTACAGTCCAGTCAGTCATCGCAACAGAGAGAGCTTCTCTTGGATGGCAGTGAACAATTTGTCAGGTTTGCTCGGCCGCTCTGCCTCCCTCACCTTTCCTACTGTCTCTTGCCCCATTACTCTTATCACATACACCTGTTCCTCACTCCCTTATCACCAGCTGCACTTGATTAGGTCACTCACTATATTACCCGGTTTCACTCCTCAGTCACTTGCCAGTTCTTTCTAGTCACTAGGCCAATTTTACTCCGTGCGTTTTCATTGTTTTTGTATGTCTTTATCCCCTAGCCAGCTACTGTTTTGTGTTTCCCCGAAGGACTGTTCCTTCAGACTGTGGCTCCACTCTCTCCTCCCAGGCAGGTCAATGCACAGTCGCCTATCTATTCCACTATTGCCTTCATCTCTCTGTCCCTACCTTCAGTAACCACCATCACCGTCGACCAGCCCAGGAGTGACCCCACCTACCCAGCTCGGCCCAGCTCTCCATCTCCTCACCTCCTGCGGTTGGTCAGACACCCAGTTACTACTCATCTACAGGACTACGTATCATTTCCCTCTGTGTTTTTGTCACTCCCTTGTTCACTGTATATAATAAATCACTGCATGCACCGAAGCCGGCTACCTGGGTCCGCCTCTTTCCTTGTTCGCACACTGACTGGTGCGAACGGCTCCTAACACAATTTAAAGATTTTATTTGCATGTAACTGCAAAAGCAAAACTCTGCAAATTGCAGCGATATGTAGGGTAAAATGGCTGGCAAATTAAATACACGAGTATCCCATTTAAATACTAAATGTTGCCATGACTGCACTTCCACTGCTTTGATATGACGGCTCAGTCTGTATTATCACTGTAGCATAACTGACACTACAGCACCATTGTGTGCATAACATTATGGAGATTTATTCTTTGCAGCTAGCCTGCTACAGACCAGGCTAACAGCTAGGCTTGATTAATCCTGGTACCTTATCTGTTCTGTCAGCAGTCACTCTGATCAGAAACCAATGAATTCTTTTAGAGTTAATCTGTAAGATGTGATAGTCAATGTTAATGATTGTGTTCATATTGTTGTTAGACATTTGATGAACTTTATTGCAGCTGTTGAGGTGATTAGAGATGGAGGATAAAGCTATAAAGGTGTCTTTAATGAAGTCAGTATATACTTCTGTATGTGTCTTTCCTCCTTTACCATGGCCTGCCCTTTTGTAGATGATGTTATGGGATATATGTATATGCATATATAGGGCAGTGGTTAGCATTGCTGCCTCACAGCAGCAGAGTCTGCATGTTCTCCCTGTGCCTGTGTGAGTTCTCTCCTGATACTCCAGCATTCTCCCACAGTCCAAAGACATGCAGCTTAGGTGGTTGTGTGTGATTGTCTCTAACTGAAAAATTGGGCGTGCAAAATTATTCAGCCCCCTTAAGTTAATACTTTGTAGCGCCACCTTTTGCTGCGATTACAGCTGTAAGTCGCTTGGGGTATGTCTCTATCAGTTTTGCACATCGAGAGACTGAAATTTTTGCCCATTCCGCCTTGCAAAACAGCTCGAGCTCAGTGAGGTTGGATGGAGAGCGTTTGTGAACAGCAGTTTTCAGTTCTTTCCACAGATTCTCGATTGGATTCAGGTCTGGACTTTGACTTG
>NW_018128270.1:207619-210225 GCF_001952655.1 Monopterus albus | reverse complement strand
TCAACATTGGATCATTCAGAGATCCTCACTGAACTTCTGGAGAGAGTTTGCTGCACTGAAAGTAAAGGGGCTGAATAATTTTTCACGCCCAATTTTTCAGTTTTTTATTTGTTAAAAAAGTTTGACATATCCAATAAATTTCGTTCCACTTCATGATTGTGTCCCACTTGTTGTTGATTCTTCACAACAAATTACAGTTTTATATCTTTATGTTTGAAGCCTGAAATGTGGCAAAAGGTCGCAAAGTTCAAGGGGGCCGAATACTTTCGCAAGGCACTGTATATAGATAGATAGGTAGATTTTGTTTTACTGTATAAAAAAACAATTCCCCACTCCCCACATCGGGGCGGTCTTATTCCTTCCTTCATGCTGGGGTCCTCTACCAGAAGCCTGGGAGCTTGAGGGCCCTGCACAGTATCTTAGCTGTTTTAGAACAGCCCAATATAAGTTTATCACAACTTGTAGGTTGGTTAACCCTATAAAACCATTTGTATCATATTTGATACATGAGGTTTCTGAGCAAAAGAAAATCACCAAAAATGCCCCATGTATCAAATGTGATATGAAAGAAATAGAAATAATCTAAATAATATGGCACCTCTATCCCTATATGCCTGGACTGTCTGTCTATGCATACTGCATATAGCAAATAAAAATCATGAATCTTGAATTATGAATCATGAATTATATTTTGGATTTTGTTAAAAGGTTAAATAAACATCTCAGTTCCAAAAAAATTTGAATGTTCTGGCTATTTTTGGATATATTGGGCTTTATAGGGTTAAAAAAGGATTGTTGTTTCCAATATAGGTAAATATCTGAATATGAATTCATTCCTATGTCACAGTAGTGGACAACTTGAGACATTATGCTCATTTCTTGAAGTTTGCTGACACCAGGCTAAACCCAATTTTCCATTAGCTTTTGTATATAGTAGTGCTTACTTCTACTGGAGTATAGTGGTCATAAAGCAGATACCAAGGCCGTGGTCTTGGGGGACGTCTGACTACATAATAGTCTGGAGGGTAAGGATGAAATACTTGTCTCCCCTTCACGTCTCTGGAGTCTGCTGCCTCCACCTTCATTGTCTCCATACATTTTCCCATAGCGACGTCCTCTAGTGTGGAATAGTGGGTACATTCCCCAGTCTGGAACCCTTTGTTAAATCTTCTCACTGCTTCCTTACTGAGTACATAACCTGCTCCTCCACTCATGTAGCCTTGAGCGATGAAAGGGCTAAACCTTCTGCCCACGTACAATGGCTTCTCTGGATCATATTTGGACAAGGTGTAGCGGAGATTCTCTATGACTATGAAGGTATCATCGTCTGCTTTCAGGAACCAATCTGCTTCATCCAGGTGGTTCTGATAGATGTACTGAAAGGCTCGGATGGTCTTCCAGTACAGGTTTTCCCTCCCCTCACTCACATTCAGCTCCACAGTGGGGAAGTCAGTCTTGGTGGAGCTCATGTACAACACTTTGTTACAGCGCTTGGCCCATGTTGCTCTGATGTGGTTGGTTCGGGATTCCAGGTTCTTGGGTCCTGTCATGATCCAACATAAGATCCGTGTTGTGTGAGAAGTTGAGTTCTGGTTCCCACCTGGAGATGTACCAAACAAAATATCAGAAATATCTCATTATACAGTATATTAGGTTATCAGTAAAATGTCCCAGAAGCCTCAGATGTCATTTGGGCTGTTTATGTAAGTTAGCCAACTGACTACTTAATGTTTTTTGTGCAGCTGTATCCCACCATTTCTGTTAGTTCACACCCAAAGAGCTGACTGTCTCAGTTCTCAGTGTTGACAGTTGCTATATATTTTACAATATGGAACATCTATACATGGAGTGTACAGGTAAAGGGGTGTGACTTTAAGAATTTTGGTGACTGCAAAAATAAGATAAGTGACGGCACTTCTGCTGTTTTTGTAGAATGGTCCATATAGGCTATATATATATGTGTGTGTGTGTGTGTGTGTGTGTATATACGTACTGTATATACAACTAGGATCTATAGCTAGGACATCGGAATGTCATTCGGACTGGATAAATGTGGTGGAATGGCAACAAGGAGAGGGAAGGTAGTCAGAACTGAGGGGATTGTATTACCAGAAGGCAACATAGCAGATGTTGAGCACAGCTACAACTACCTTGGGATCCCATAGGCAAATGGGGACCATGAAGAGGCTGCAAGGAAAGCAGCAACTACCAAGTACCTGCAGAGAGTAAGGGAAGTCCTGAGAAGTCAGCTGAATGGAAAGAACAAAGTCGGGGGGATTAACACCTACGCTCTGCTGGTCATCAGGTACCCCGCTGGCATAATAAGCTGGCCGCAGAAGGAGGCCACTGACATCAAGACAAGGAAGCTCCTTACAATGCACAGTGGATTTCATCCCAAGTCCAGCATCCTGAGACTGTACACTAAGCGGAAGGAAGGAGGCCGAGGATTAGTAAGCATCAGAGCCACTATCCAGGATGAAACAACAAACATCCATGAATACATCAGGAAGATGGCCCCGAGTGATGACATGCTTAGTGAATACCTCAGGCAGCAGAAACCAGAGGAACAAGGGAAGGAAGAGCAGGAACCCTCATGGAAGGACAAA
>NW_018128270.1:186116-195909 GCF_001952655.1 Monopterus albus | reverse complement strand
AAAAAAGTTTGACATATCCAATAAATTTCGTTCCACTTCATGATTGTGTCCCACTTGTTGTTGATTCTTCACAAAAAATAACAGTTTTATATCTTTATGTTTGAACCCTGAAATGTGGCAAAAGGTCGCAAAGTTCAAGGGGGCCGAATACTTTCGCAAGGCACTGTATATAATATATTACACTTTTTTTTTAAAATGTTGGGTGGAGGGGTGGTTTGTAAAATTACACCACTAATATTATCACTCTCATTGCTTGGTCAGCCTAAATAAAAGTGAGCAGAGTTGTTTACTTGTCCAAATAACAGGGAGATCCTGGGCCAGTGGGACCAGCTGGACCTGTTGGAGAGCCCAGAGTAGGAATCATTGGGCCGAAGATAATGTGAACACAGAATATAATCATATCACTACATCACAACATGCTATTCTATGATGTTGCATATTTTCTTGGCATCTTCCTTGGACAAAGATGTGAAGCAGTTGTGACATGTGGCATATTGTACATTGATGTGCTATGCAGCCATTGTGAACCTTCCTTCCACAACCCTTATTAAATCTGTGTATTTAGTTTTTTCTTTTTAAAAAAGGTGTTTGTTTTCTCTGTGCAGCAACAAAACAAATTTAAGCTGTTTTGTGTAATTATAAAATTAATATTCAACTATCTAGTTTTTTCTATGTTAATAACATAAGTTTTAAGAGAATTTTTTTATTTTAATTTTTAATTATGATTTAAAGACCAAATACCAGACTAGTATGGTTCTGAAATTAATAGAAAATACAGCAATGAACTATCAAACCTAATCATTCATCTTCTGAGCTGCAGGGTTTTCACCACATATGTTATTACTGCTCTACGATATTCATCACCCTGTCCTCACTCACTTTTTCTTTTGCTACATTTGCGCATCACTGGGGGGCTGTGCTGCAGCTGCAGAAGCTGTGGAAGCTAAAAATGAAATCAACAAAGTGAAAATAATATTTATTCCTCTTTATTGAATAGCATTTAAACAAATCTCTGTTTTACATGTACAGTGGGCTTGTACTTACCTGAAGGCGCAGAATCTGATGGTCATATAATATGGTGTAACAGTAGTGGTAAGCTGAGGCCCATCACTCATCCTTCTCAGGCTCTCAACAACAGCACAAGTTCTTGGCTGCTAGGTGAATATTTAAACCAATGCATTTTGCAGTTGTTCTGTTGACTTTGGAGTGGTTAAGCCGGTCCACCATATTTGTTTACAACAGCAATCCCCCCAAGTTTTATTGATATGTAAAATATAATCCATAAGCTTTGTATACAACAGTGTTATTTCATAGGTCTTTTCATAGGAATTAGTTTGGTCATGAAGTTTAAAAGATCAAGGTATTTTACCAACTTGGAATAGGATCCAAAACAGAAGATTGAAATCCATCCCCATCTGCAGCTCAACATATTACTTTTCTTGCTGTGTGTGTCCCTGACCTTTGTCAGGTTTGCCCGGCTGCACATACTTTCTCACTCCCCTCACTCTGTTTTCTCTCCCTTACCCTGATTACACTATCCTTTACACCTGCTTGCCACCAGCTGCACCTGATCAGTTTCTCCCTATTTAGTCCCTGCTCTTCCTTCACTCCCCTGCCAGTTCTTTCTAGCTTTTCTCAGGCCCGTTTGTTCCCCGTCGTTCTTTTGATTCTGTATTAGTGTTTTGTGTCTCTTTCGCTCCAGCTGCTTAGATTACATTCCCTCTTTGCCTCAGCCGCTCCTTCGGACCACGGACCTCCTCCACTCTGCTCATCACCACCCTGCAGGTCGATGCACAGTCTACCACTCACCGTATGTACTGTTTCTGTTTATCTTTAGTTGCATCAAACCCGACCAGTCCAGGAGTGAGTCCCAGTGTCCGCAGCCCGGTCCTCTTTGCATCATCTCCATCATTGACTGTGTACACTCCTAAGCTCGACACCCGGTCCCTGTATCATTCAACTGTTCATTTCTTGTCACTTATACATCACTGTAAATAAACTACACTGTCTGCACCGAAGTCAGCCACCTGGGTCCGTCTATTTTTGTGACTCGCTCACTGTTGTGTTCGAGCAGTCCTAACAACCTTATATTTTTGGTACTCATTTTACATTTTCAGGGTAGCAAAGGAAATCCTGGGGCGACAAAGGATGAAAGGGGATGGCTTCCCAGGACCAGAGGTAAGAGGGAGCAGTCATGCAAATTAGGGGTACAATTGAATTATCCTTGTATTTAATCCATAAGAAATAATGGTTTATGAATGAACATCTTTTCCTTGATTATTAGGGGCTGCCTGGCTTACCAGGACTGTCCCGCTGGCTTCCAGTTTCCTGCTTTTATTCTGACACTACTTCCTGTCCCCAGCTCACCCTGACTCCCAGGGAACTTTACCTCATCACTCTCATTGATTTCACCTGCTTCTCAATTACCCACAACTGCTGACAACAGTATATAGCAGCTTCCCAGATTCTGCCTTGCCCTCCCTGCCTGATCCCTCGATACTGTTTACCGACTGTTTCTCCTGTACCTGAGCTCCCAGGAGCAGACAATAAACTCTGTTCTACTGCCTCAGACTACTGGCTCTTTAACTGGGTTCACACCTGCACATTCTTCACTTCACACACCACTCCCTGACAGTACAGTCTGGCCAAAATGACCCAGCCAGTAGCCAGTTTCGTGAATGGCAGGAGCACTTTGAACAGGCTCTGGCTGCTCATGAGACTGCATTAGGGACCGTACAAACCGCAGTACATGAATTGGCTCATGATGAACAGGCTCGGGGTGCTGCCGCCACGGCTCCGATCCAAGATCCACTCACTCCGCCAGTTTACCGTGAGCCCAAGATCCCACCCCTGGAGCGGTACAGGGGAGAGAGTGGGGTTGGTCGCTCGTTTCTAACCCAGTGTGAGATACAGTTTGAGTCCCAGCCCTCAGCTTTCCCCACCGAGCAATCTAAAGTAGCTTACACTCTGTCATTGCTGACTAATCAGGTGCGCCAGTGGAACACAGCAGAATGGGCAAATAGATCAGACTGCCATGCTACTTTTCAGTAGTTCAGGATGGAATTAATGAGGATTTTTGATCCACCCAGCCATACTGCTACCTCACCCTATCTGCATACCTTAAACGCAAGGAACTAGGACTGCGGTGAATTACATAATCGATTTTTGCACTGCTGCCGCCAATTCAGAATAGAACGAGCCCGCGTTGATAGATGCATTTTATAGTGGGTTATCTGATAGATTAAAGGACGCACTCACTGCATATGACTGGCCCAGACATCTACTAATGTTCATGGATCTAGTAACTAGAATAGGCGGCCGGTTTAAAGAAAGACAGTCTGAATGGAGACAACATCAGACGCTCCCCCATGATTTCGTCCAGGCAGCAACGAGACTGCCAGAACCCATGCAACCTGGTCACTCCCGACTCAACCCAGAAGAGTTAAGAGTACAGTTTCAGACTAAATTTATGTCTACACTGCGGAGAACCTGGCCATCGAGTGCAGCTCTGTCCAGTAAAAGACAGAGGCTCACCAGGACGGGGAGGATGTTGCTGAGCCGAACAGTCATGAACACCTCTACCTCCCGTCCTGTCATCATGGCCCAGCTCTTATATGGCACCAAGACCATTCGGGTCCTAGTCTTCATTGACTCTGGTTCCGACGCCAGCTTTATAGATCCTGAGTTCTTTCGTCATCATCAGATCCCCAGCAAACCTGTGAGTAACCCACTCTTGATACATTCCCTTAACAATAAGCTCCTTCAATGTGTCACTAGCCACACACCTCTGTTAATCCTGTCTATTGACAATGATAGAGAGACAATGGACTTCCTGGTGATGTGGTCCCCACATCACCCAGTGGTACTGGGATTTCCTTGGTTGGTGAAACACGGAGCCAAGATCCCTCGGGCCATGGGGAAGGTAGTCGAATGGTCACCACAGTGTGCTACCCAGTGCTTATAGTCAGCTACCACCCAGGGGGCAGAGGAAGAACTGGAACCAGACTTTTTTCCTGACATATCCAACGTCCCCCCTGAGTACTTAGACTTCAAACAGATATTTAACAAGACCCGAGCCACCACATTACCACTTCACCGGCCATATGATTGCCCCTTAGACCTGTTACCAGGTACCACCCCTCCTAAGGGCCGGTTGTTTTCCCTCTCATCCCCTGAACACAAGGCTATGACGGCATACATCACTGAGGCTCAGAAGGCCGGCTTGATTCGGCCTTCTTCATTATCGGCAGGGGCAGGGTTCTTCTTTGTGGGGAAGAAAGATGGAGGGCTACGCCTTTGTATCGACTATTGAGGGCTGAATAAGATCATGACTACCACTCATATCCTCCGCATTCGGACTGCTACACAACACCCAGCTTTTTACCAAGCTGGACTTAAGGAATGTATATCATCTGGTGCATAGACGGGAGGGAGATGAGTGGAAAACCGCATTCAATATACTGCTAGGCCATTTTGAGTATTTGGTCATGCCTTTTGGGCTCACAAATGCCCCTGTGGTGTTCCAGAATTTGGTCAGTGATGTTTTGGGAGATATGCTGAATAAGTTTGTCTTTGTATACCTTGATGACATTTTCATATTTTCCCCTTCTGAGACTGAGCACAGGATCCACGTTCAAGTCGTACTGCAACGTCTCCTACAGAACCAGTTATTAGTGAAAGCAGAGAAATGTTGCTTTCATGTCAAGACAATCTCCTTCCTGGGTTTTATAATTTCTCCAGCTCACATCGAGATGGACCCCGCCAAAGGCCCCGACCACCTGACAGCAGACACCACAGTTCTTGGGGTTCGCCAACTTAATGAAGTGCAAGTTCATTAAGGATTATAGTTCCTCTGCCGCACCCTTACATCGATTCACATCCAACACTAGACATTTTACATGGACTAATCAAGCTGAAGAGGCTTTTCAGGCACTCAAGCACCATTTCACTACAACCCCCACTCTCACCTTGCCCATCCCCCGCAAGCAATTCATCGTGGAAGTGGATGCCTTTGACATGGGTGGAGGCGGTGCTGTCCCAATGCACAAATCCTGACATGAAATTTCACCCATGTGCTTTCTTTTCCAGGCGTCTCACCCCGGCTGAGAGCAATGACAGTATTGGGGAGAGGGAGCTGCTGGCGGTAAAACTGGCCCTGGAGGAATGGAGACACTGGCTGGAGGAAGCGACACTATTGTTTCTTGTCTGGACCAACCATGAGAACCTTGAATATCTACAGAAGGCAAAGAGACTAAATCCCAGACAGGCAAGATGGGCACTGTTCTTTGATCGCTTTGATTTCTCCCTTTCATTTCGCCCAGGGCACAGGAACAGCAAGGCGGACACCCTATCCAGACAGCACAACCAAAAAGAGGAGGAAAACCAGGAACCTGCCTACATCCTGCCACAATCTGCTCACCTTGGGGCCATGCAACTCGGCATCAAACAGGAGGTATTGGCCGCCCAGGCAAATGAGCCAAGCCCCTCCAGGTCGGTTGCTCATGCCCTGAGACCCTGAGAACTCCAATGGTGCCACGCTTCCCGGCTCTCCTGCCACCCAGGGGTGGCCCGGACCTGCTACATCATTCAACGATGCTTCTGGTGGCCTACACTATGTGACAATATCAGAGATTTCATGGACGCCTGCCAGGACTGCGTCAAGAATAAGTCCTCATCTGATAGACCCTCCGGGCTCCTGTGTCCACTTCCTGTTCCCTCGAGACCTTGGACTCACATCGCCCTGGACTTTGTCACTGGCCTGACACCTTCCAGAGGTAATACCACCATACTCACCATCGTTGACAGGTTCTCAATAATGGCTCATTTCATTCCGATGCCCAAATTGCCTTCTGCTAAAGAAATGGCACAAATCATGATCCAGCACGTCTTTCGCCTACATGGCCTGCCCCAATATGTGGTATCAGACTGGGGGCCCCAGTTTGTGGCACACTTCTGGGCTGAATTCTGTTGGCTCTTGGGCATTACTGTAAGTCTGTCATCAGGATTTCATCCCCAATCCTGTCATGATTCTGTCCTCTCTGTGTCTGGTATCGTCCTCCCGCTGATTTTGTCTTCTGGTTTTCCTTTTTATTTTTTTTTTATTTTTTACTTACCATTAAGTCCCACTGAATAGTAGAAACTTCACTCCCTTTCAAGTAGCTTCAAGGTTGGTAAATCAAACTGGTGATTGATGCGTCTTCCCCGACAAATTCCTCACATTACAGGCAACCACATACATTCACAAAGTAGTGAACTTAATTCCAACAGGTAGCGTAGTGCCGACAATAACATCATGGATTGTTAGAATCCTCTCGCCAATTTACAAAACACATCACCTGCGGCAGACACACTGACCTCAAGCAGTCAAAACAAACAGGTACTGTGCTCAAGGGGAATCCAGCACTGATCAGCTGATCATTCACCGCCGAGGGCAGCTTCACTGGCGAGCTGCTTGTAGGTTAGACTTTGTCTGGTAAAACAGCAAGTCCCTGTACAGGAACATTGCCAGACATGCAGTAACCTCAGGCCCTGGATTTTTCTCCACATCCGTTGCTCACAATGCAGGAGCAGGAGGGAAAATATATCCACAAAAGTGTGTGGAGTTGAGCAATCTCATCTGAATGCACACAGGCAGGAGAATATGACTATTGAAGGAAATTTGTGAACTATTGCGTAAGACTTTACATAGATGGAAAAAAAAGTCTTGCCAGAGAGAGTTTGCAAGACTTGTTCAGTTACAGTTTTGTTTTAAATGCCAAGCTTTATTTTTCAGTGTTACAGCGAGCTGTGTGTGAGTTGTTTAGGACCCTGTAAATATGCAGATTCGAACCCAGGCTAGACAAGAAAAACGTATTTAATGCTCCACGAAAACAAACAAAACAGAGCCGGTCTCGTCCGCTGATCTTGGGGCAGCTGGGCACACTGAGTTGACTGGACTACTGTCTCCCGGGGTGAATGAGAGGCGTTGCTCGCTAAATAAGAACAGAGAGAGAGTTTAAGAACAAGCAGCAGGTATGGTATAGATTGTTTCTGGTAGTCACTCTGGGGACCTGAACAGCTGAGTGCGCCGCAGGCCCAGGGAGTAGTCCAGGGAGGAGGAGACTGGTGCCAGAGATCTCGAGTTCGGTGTGTGGGTCCCCTGATGAGGCAGCGCTGGTAGCTGAGCGGTGCGACGTAAGATGGTGGCGCTGTCCCAGGATTGCCTTGGAGCTCTGAGAGGAGGAGCAATTCACAAAAAGCAGTCCAAAAACCAAAAACTCCTTTAAACGTGAGAAGGGCACGAAAACCGATACAACAGAACAAGGCGCAATAACAGTTCACAATGTTGTGAAAGGAGCGCAGATCAAACAATGGTCCATAAACTTGAGGCCTTGACATGAACATGAAACACTGCTCTGATAATGGAGAGCAGGTGTGCCTCTTCGCCTGGAATGCACCCTCACCTGTGCGGGGGCAGAACTGCTGGAACTAACTGTGCCTGCTACCGAGGTACATGGGGTGGCCCGGGTCACGGACGTAGCATTCAGTGCCAAAAACTAACTACACTTAGCTTTCATGTGTATGTGCCATATAGATGAGTTGGCCTGAAGATCCCCACTAAATATTTCACCCACAGGCCTCATCGGCTACAGTTGTACTGTGGTTCACCCGTGTTGCCATCATACTACAATACATGCTGAGCTTTTGTTACTACACTGGTTTTATAAGCAAAAGACCCAGTGCTAGTGTCAGAAAAAGCAAAATTAATGCAAAATGAAGGCACGTACTCTCTTCAAATCTGATAATTCATTACATTTTTACATTTTGTTCTTTTTACACACAAAGTAACCTTAGTCAAACAGACCCACTCACACCTCCAAACATCATGAACAGTTTGACAGTTGGCCTTGGAAGGAATACTTGATCAGGTGATGGGTATCAACAGGTTTTAGGCACTGAAAAGTCATAAGTTATAAAATGATGGCTACAGAAGTTAAACTATATTATGATAAATAAGTTAAATATGGCCATTAAACCAAATGATACCCTCAATCTCTCCTGCAATTACTGCACAGGCTGGTGTGCAGACACCAACATTTTACTTGGACTTAGTTGTGGTTTTAATTTCAGTTCTTTCATCAGGATTAAATCTGTATTTGTATCCATATGGCCGCAGATGATGTGTCAGGTACTCCAAAGCATACATCTGGACTGCATAAATGTAGTGAAAGGACACAGCAAAATCTGAACAGCACCCTGGACCCTGGAGAGACAGAGGGAAAACACATTCAAGATTAGCACAATGAAATAAAACTGCACTGTAGTTGTGTGTTCAAACAGTAGGATGCTTTAGAGACCCAGCACAGGCTTGGATGTTGGATGACCAACAGGATGCAACACCTCCTACTCTGCTTTTCAAGGCTTCCAGTGTACTGTAATCCCTGCTACCACATCCACGGTCTTATTATTTATTAAGAGCACCCAGGCATGGATTTGTAAGAGCAAAATCACTCAGCATCAGCAGAAAGAGTTTGTACCAGTTGTATTAGTGCTGAATGGTGTCAGCAGCAGCACATACAGGTACAGTGAGGTTTGTGTAATAAATTTGCCCTAAAAGCATGACTCCAGAGAGCAGTAAGGGGATTCAGATGTTTATTATGGGGACTGTATAAGGGGCACAGTCATTCTGTGGCCTGAGGGTGGTGAAATAGATTGCTGCAGTGATCTGGTTTCTCAGGTACATGGTGGTCAACATAAACTCTGTCTTTGTATCTCGTAGAGATACAGATATTGTTTGTTGGAGCTTGCTGCTACCATTAAAGTATCTTTATGTATCTTCCTCCTTCATGTGCAGCACTAGATTACTCCCCCCGCCCTCTGATGATTCAAGCAAAGTTCCAGTATCCTACAAAGTCCAATCACTTTTTCAGGAATTTATTGCCCAGTATACTCATGTTTGTGTACCATACTGTACAGTGCATTATTTGAAATAATATATGAATGGGTAATCATTTAATCCAATATTTGTCTTTTTAAATGCGAATTATCTAATGCTGTGTCAGGCTTGAGGTCACAGCCTGCCTATGATAGCATTTAGCTCAAAGCATCACTCTGACCAAATACACCCTCACTGTCATGTTTGCTTGGTACCACCTGCCCCTCACGTGCGCGCGCGCGCACACACACACACACACACACATATCCTATATGGATCATTCTACAAGAACAGTGGATGTGCTGTCACTTATCTTATTTTTGCAGACACCAAAATTCTTAAAGCCAACATATTAATCACGTTACTTATACTGGCTATGTTGAATACATAAAGACTGTGCTTGTAATGATAAAACAAAGTTTAATTATCTAATGATCTATTTTATTATTAGCAAATAACTTAAAATGCCAAGTACAAGGAATTGTCTTGTGACTTTGATCATCAGCCTACATGGACCTGAAGCCAAATAGGGCTACTCTTCATTTACAGTTTTCTTTCATGAATTACTTTCATTCATTCATTCATTCATTCATTAAAACAGTGAAATAAAAAAATAGCTAATTATTACTAATAGTATCAATGAGAGCAGTCACCCAGAACAGGCCTATGCGTTAAACTCTACTCGATGAGGATTTATCAAGTTTAGAAGTTAGCTGACAAGAGGTTTTAGGTCTGTAAGAAGGAACATGCTACATATCAGCCAGATGCCACCATTTATAGAATGCACCATATTTACACATTTAGGTTGGGGATTGTTGGCTGTAATTAATCTTCATGGTATAGTTCCTGAGTAATATATGGTTTGAGTTAAGAAGAGCG
>NW_018128270.1:182764-186084 GCF_001952655.1 Monopterus albus | reverse complement strand
CCACACCTCCAGAATAATGTGAAATTGTCAACAAAATATTCCGGCTAACCTGTAATCCACATACGAAGAACACCTCACTGGAAACAACAAAACCCCAAATTAAACCAAATGCAGAGCAAAGGCAAAGAACAAAGGACAAAGACAATGTAAACTAAACTAGCACACAACAAAATCTCCTCCAAAAGAAGCCACATTAAGAGTACACAGAACAAACCCAAAAATGTAGCACAAACTAGAAGAAACAGGTGACAGTCCAGAATAAACTGGATTAGATGTCAGAGTCAAGGTAGCAACATGCAGGCAGGCAGAATGGCCGGTAAAACCCGAATGACCACTAGACAGAAAACAGTCAGAAACAGGGAGTGTACATGACAGTGATCCAACTAAGACTCAGGGAAGAGTCCAGATTTATATAGAGGGACAAATGAGCAACCGTTGTAGGGAACTGAGTTCAATCAGGTGCAGTGTCAAGCTGTGGCTGGTGAGACCCAAAATCCAAAACAGGAAGAGCTGGTGAACACAACATGTTGTTGTCATTGTTCTGGCTAACATCCTAAAATAAAAAGATAAACATACTAAACCATTATACCAACATGATAACAGTCACTGTAAGCATCTTACTATCTAGCTATCTATTGATCTATCTCTCTATCTACAGTGATTCTCCACTAAATACACAATCTGTTACAACACTACTAACTCTCAAAGCAACAAACCAACCTGCTCTGCAAAGAAAAATTCAAATGAACTCCACTAAATAGGAATATACTTTCCCTGAACACACTCTATCCCGCAAAGTGATTCACATGACAAACCGAACCAATCAGCTGATTTGTATGACATCCCAGGCACCCAATTGCTTCGAACGTCACTCAAGTGCTTCAAATGTCACTAGTCATGTGACCAAAACATGCCTCAGCACTGTGGTTTGATGCAATTGCTTCATGAGCTACCGCACGTGTGTCAGAGGACCATCACTACTCCTAAGCTCCAGTGGCCACATCGCTGGTTTATTCTACCTGATGGCTTCTGAGTGCTCTGCCTCCAGCCTTGACGCCGGCATCCGCCTGCCTTCTCCTAACTCCAGCATAATCACTCGCCTTCTCTGAGTCTCCAGTCACATTCTTCCTCCTCACCTGCCCATCGACACCTGCACCCTGTGTCCAGCTGTGAGTTGCACCTTCCAGCAGCCCTCACCCTCTGCATCTCCCACCTCCCGGATCATCTCCACGGCCACAACTCCGCCTCCACTGCTCAACCCTGGTCAGACCACGTCAGCCAACTGTATTCTCCACTACCTGCTTACTCTGTAATAAAGACTTGAATCATCATCGCTGGTGTCAGCCATCTGATTCCTGCCTGTTTGCTCACTCTGCCCCCTATGAATGACCAACTGTAACACTCACAAACATTTACTGCAATCCTAAACAAGAAAACTGGTACTGGACAATTTTAGAAAAGCCCAATATAAGTTTATCAAAAGTTGTAGGTTGGTTAAGAAAGGATTGTTGTTTCCAATGTAGGTACATATCTGAATATGAATTCATTCCTATGTTGCAGTAGTGGACAACTTGAGACATTATGCTCATTTCTTGAAGTTTGCTGACACCAGGCTAAACCCAATTTTCCCATAGGCTTTTGTATATAGTAGTGCTTACTTCTACTGGAGTATAGTAGTCATAAAGCGGATACAAAGGCCGTGGTCTTGGGGGACGTTTCACTACGTAACGGTCTGGAGGGTAAGGATGAAATACTTGTCTCCCCTTCACGTCTCTGGAGTCTGCTGCCTCCACCTTCATTGTCTCCATACATTTTCCCATAGCGACGTCCTCTAGTGTGGAATAGTGGGTACATTCCCCAGTCTGGAACCCTTTGTTAAATCTTCTCACTGCTTCCTTACTGAGTACATAACCTGCTCCTCCACTCATGTAGCCTTGAGCGATGAAAGGGCTAAACCTTCTGCCCACGTACAATGGCTTCTCTGGATCATATTTGGACAAGGTGTAGCGGAGATTCTCTATGACTATGAAGGTATCATCGTCTGCTTTCAGGAACCAATCTGCTTCATCCAGGTGGTTCTGATAGATGTACTGAAAGGCTCGGATGGTCTTCCAGTACAGGTTTTCCCTCCCCTCACTCACATTCAGCTCCACAGTGGGGAAGTCAGTCTTGGTGGAGCTCATGTACAACACTTTGTTACAGCGCTTGGCCCATGTTGCTCTGATGTGGTTGGTTCGGGATTCCAGGTTCTTGGGTCCTGTCATGATCCAACATAAGATCCGTGTTGTGTGAGAAGTTGAGTTCTGGTTCCCACCTGGAGATGTACCAAACAAAATATCAGAAATATCTCATTATACAGTATATTAGGTTATCAGTAAAATGTCCCAGAAGCCTCAGATGTCATTTGGGCTGTTTATGTAAGTTAGCCAACTGACTACTTAATGTTTTTTGTGCAGCTGTATCCCACCATTTCTGTTAGTTCACACCCAAAGAGCTGACTGTCTCAGTTCTCAGTGTTGACAGTTGCTATATATTTTACAATATGGAACATCTATACATGGAGTGTACAGGTAAAGGGGTGTGACTTTAAGAATTTTGGTGACTGCAAAAATAAGATAAGTGACGGCACTTCTGCTGTTTTTGTAGAATGGTCCATATAGGCTATATATATATGTGTGTGTGTGTGTGTGTGTGTGTATATACGTACTGTATATACAACTAGGATCTATAGCTAGGACATCGGAATGTCATTCGGACTGGATAAATGTGGTGGAATGGCAACAAGGAGAGGGAAGGTAGTCAGAACTGAGGGGATTGTATTACCAGAAGGCAACATAGCAGATGTTGAGCACAGCTACAACTACCTTGGGATCCCATAGGCAAATGGGGACCATGAAGAGGCTGCAAGGAAAGCAGCAACTACCAAGTACCTGCAGAGAGTAAGGGAAGTCCTGAGAAGTCAGCTGAATGGAAAGAACAAAGTCGGGGGGATTAACACCTACGCTCTGCTGGTCATCAGGTACCCCGCTGGCATAATAAGCTGGCCGCAGAAGGAGGCCACTGACATCAAGACAAGGAAGCTCCTTACAATGCACAGTGGATTTCATCCCAAGTCCAGCATCCTGAGACTGTACACTAAGCGGAAGGAAGGAGGCCGAGGATTAGTAAGCATCAGAGCCACTATCCAGGATGAAACAACAAACATCCATGAATACATCAGGAAGATGGCCCCGAGTGATGACATGCTTAGTGAATACCTCAGGCAGCAGAAACCAGAGGAACAAGGGAAGGAAGAGCAGGAACCCTCATGGAAGGACAAA
>NW_018128270.1:158629-178636 GCF_001952655.1 Monopterus albus | reverse complement strand
TCTGTCCAAAGGACATTCTCCCAGAAGCTTTGTCGCTGGTCAATATGCATTTTGGCAAATTCCATTCTCGCTTTTTTATGAGTTGCTTTCAACAGTGGAGTCCTCCTCGGTCGTCTTCCATGAAGTCCACTGTGGCTCAGACAGTGACGGATGGTGCGATCTGACACTGATGTACCTTGACCTTGGAGTTCACCTCTAATCTCTTTGGAAGTTGTTCTGGGCTCTTTGGTTACCATTTGCATTATCCGTCTCTTCAATTTGTCATCAATTTTCCTCTTGCGGCCACGTCCAGGGAAGTTGGCTACAGTGCCGTGGACCTTAAACGTCTGAATAATATGTGCCACTGTAGTCACAAGAACATCAGGCTGCTTGGAGATGGTCTTATAGCCTTTACCTTTAACATGTTTGTCTATAATATTCTTTCTAATCTCCTGAGACAACTCTCTCCTCAGCTTTCTGTGGTCCATGTTCAGTGTGTTACACACCATGATACCAAACAGCACAGTGACTACTTTTCACCCTCTAAACAGGCAGACTGACTGATTACAAGTTTGAAAACACTTGTGATGCTAATTAGAGGACACACTTTAGTTTAACATGTCTCTATGGTCAAATTATTTTCAATCCTTTCTAGGGGTACCATCATTTTTGTCCAGGCCAGTTTCATAAGTTTGTTTTTTAAAATTCTTCTGTTGAACCACAATTCAAAAGCAATGACTGATTTTCATTAGTTAATTTTCAGTAAATTTTTATTTATTATAACTTTTGTCAGTTTCATGTTATTTCAGTGACTATTGTGAGTTTTTCTTTAACAGAAGGGTACCAACAATTTTGTCCACGTCTGTATCCATCCATCATTGTTAAGAAAATTTCTTTGACTAAAGCAATGAAGTCACTGGAATTGTGTACCAAATGGTTTACTTGCAGCAAGGAGACAAGTCAAGCACAAAGGTACAGAGCTGTCTAAAGAAATTCACTTCATGCAGTATATCATATAGTTGGAGGCACGACCGGTGGACATGGCTTAGAAGTCATCATGTAAGTGTTTATATGTCACAAGGGTGGCAACTGTCCCACACCTCCGGTCTATTTATTTTGTATTGTTAAAGCTAGATTAGAGAGAAGACAAGAAATATCTTACTTCTTCAAACAAACAATTTCAGTCTTTCACTCATGTTCTCTCTGAAAGTTTAACACTAGAACCGCCAAGAGGTCATTTTGACCTCTCTTCACTATTAAAATGCATGTAACTTTGAGTAAAAACCCTATGTCTCCCAGTCAGTGACTTTTCCTAAAAGTGTTTTACACATCATCTTATGCGTTTTGGGGATTCTGGAATAAAAGAGAGAGAAAAAAAGAGTGGTTTTACCTAGAACCACCAAGAGGTTATTTTGACCTCCATTACTAATGCAAAAATGGTAAATATACTGCACTTGTATAGCCATATAAATTATATATCCATTCAGATACACAGCTCAAAACACTTTACAGTAATGCCTCACATTCCCCCATTCTTACACACACACATATTTTCCAAAATTAACAAACGGGCCGTTATGGACGGGGGTGAGGGAGAGTCGCACACCAGCATGCAGAGGCCCAGACCGCCAGGCAGGCCTGTAAGCGGTACGAAACGCAAAAGCATACACAAACACACAGATGATTGTGTATGACATTAACAAAAGATCCATGCTACAATAGATCAGGGCAAGGTGAACAAGGTGAATGTTGTTAAAGAATCATGGAGTGGAATAACAGCTGAAAGGTGCCACAAGTTGGTTGACTCCATGCCACACAGATGTGAAGCAGTTATAAAAAACTGTGGTCATACAACTAAATATTAGTTTAGTGATTCACAGGATTGCTAAATCCTAGAAACAAAAACGTTTGTACAACATAGTTTTGTGTTTGTACAGTCAACGGCAGACACTGCTATTTTTTTGAACACACCCCTTTCAACTAATTGCCCAATTGCACAGCCTTAAGAGCGTGCATATCATGAATGCTGGGTCTTGTTTGCTTTCTGAGAATCTACTGCACCTACTGGTAACTTGTTTGCCATGTAGCAATAAAAAATATACTAAAAACCTGGATTATTCTGGTTAGTCACATTGTACTGCTATTATTTTGAACAATATTGTAAGTCCCCAAACTAAGTTTCCCAGGGCAAGGTGAACAAAAATGTGTGCATCCTCAGCACAATGCACCTGACGGTGAATGTGGAAAGTGACAGCCAGAAGAAAAAGCCAGACACAGTGCACTATTATAACAAGATCAAGGTGGGAGTGGATGTCCTGGACAAAATGATCAGACAATACTCCACAAGAGCAGCCACCCGCAGATGGCCAGTCGTCGTGTTCTATAACATGTTGGACCTGGCTGGTGTCAATGTATGCATTCTTTACCGGAGCTGCACAAAAACAAAAGTTGCTAGGCGCGACTTCCTTCTGCAGTTGTGTAAGGAATTACGCAGCGACCACATGCAAATGAAAGAGGCAACTGAGACTGTGCCACTGCCCCTTCAAACAATGGTAGAGCAGCCTCAGGAGAAGCAAAAGGCAGTGTACACTGAAAATGCACTGCAATAAAAACAAGTTGTCAAATTGTGCGTCAAGTGCCCGGCGACATGGGTGTGGTCAGCGTACTGTCAAGGTCTTCAGTGTTTGTGCTGGTTGTGAGTAAGCTGTGTGGCAGAACTTGGAGCGGAATTGGCCTGTGGTTCCCAAACATTTTTGACAAAGGCTCTCTTTCTTTGTAAATATATCTGAATTCATGTTCATTTCTCATGAAAGCAATGGACTGTTATTATTGTAATGTTCAGTGTTTATGAGCAATGTTAATGTTTTTATCTTTGACCAATTTCTCATATTTTATTACATGTATTTTTCCAGTAATAGTTAAACTGAAGTGAATTTATATTTTTATATTGCTAAAATAAAAGAAATAAAATCTGATGGTTTATTTCATCCATTTTTAAATGCTATTTTGAAAAAATGACCAAACATTCCTGTAATAGACTTCTAATTTGCAATTATAAAGCCTGAAGTGGTGCAAGGTCAAAATGACCTCCTGGCGGTTCTAAGAGGTACTGCATTGACATAATAATACAATCAGCATATAATCAATACCACATGTCTATCATGTGACATGGTTTCCATAACAATCATCTATACTGCTTATTCCTGAAGAGGGTCACGAGGGGCTGCAGCCATTTCCAGCTGATACTGAGCAAGAAGCAGGGTCCACCCTGGACAGGTCACCAGTCTGTCACAGGGCTGACACTTAGAGACAGACAACCACATACAACCACCTAAGCTGCATGTCTTTGGACTGTGGGAGGATGCTGGAGTATCAGGAGAGAACCCATACAGGCACAGGGAGAACATGCAGACTCTGCTGCTGTGATGTATAAATCACCACTAAGTTTAAATTTTATGTTCCAATTCATTATTTAGTTAAAGAGCTCATGGTGCTTGAGCTTGTTTTTTGACTCTGCAATGTTAGAACAGTGAATTATCATCTTAGACGTGACCTAAAGCTAAAAAAAATGAGGTGTATGTATGTTCTAGTAATTCTATGCAGAAACAACTTGGTTTATACTAGTCTCACAAACTCTCAATCATGAGACTTTTTTCTAACAAAATAGGATCTCCTTGAATGGTCATAATCTCCAGGCAGTTGCGCGTTCATGCGATCTTGCCTGACATCCACCGGTGCCATTGTAAAAGCAGGATTATTTGACTCCACACAGTTTTGTGAATATATTTTCCCTCCTGCTGCTGCATTGAGGCCAGAGGATGTGGAGAAAAATACAGGGCCTGAGGTTACTGCATGTCCATTTACAACCCCTTCCAGATATAAATCCCCAAACTAAGTTTCCCCAGAAATGTATTAATCTAAGACACAAACAAAAAAGTGTGCATATGACACACTGCATTGTTTCAAATTTTCCTTTCCTAAATATCAACAATTAATGCTATCCTATCTAACCTGCTCCATAATGCATTTGACTAAAAACAGTTTGCGTTTTAGAACCTGTTTTCCACCTCACTGACAACATTCTAACACAGGCTACATTTCTGAAATGTACTGTATGAGAAACTGCCAGAGAGGAAATGATGAGGTCCTGATCGTCCCTGATGTTTTTCCAGTCACTATGCACAGATACTGGTCAAATTATACACAAAAGTATTAAGTAAAAGAAATGCTATGCAATGAATGCAAAAACACTGCACCTGTCTGAAATTGGTTTGCGTCTGATGAACTAATACTTTATTTAAAAGGTAAAAAGAAAATTTGGCATGTAACAAAATGCCTACCTGTATACACATGATGGTGTAAACCCTTAACTCCACGATTAACATTCCTTAAATACATGACTTGTGTTGAAATGTTGTAGTCCAACAGAAAATGAATGGAGAGAAAGCCCAGTATTAGTCCAGCAGAGAAAGTTAAATTAGATGTGGTGTTCCTCATCCTCCCGATGGACCTGTCAGACACATGGGGGAATTTGACAGTCGTTATTTAAATCACAAACTGCACAGCACACATAAGGTAGGCTATACTAGTTATTTGCTTTAGCATTGTAAAACCAAAGCTTTAAATAAGTAAACGATACAATAAATTCTGAAATTATTGTAGAACAGAGCTGAATGAGCTATGTAAACCATTCGATCAGAAATTAATTTTGACCTGGTTGATCGCAGTTTTCTCTTCCTGCATTCAGAGAACCGACACAGCCACACACACAGTGAACTCGGGAGTCACAGCCCTGTCTTTCTCTCTCTCTCTCTCTCTCCCTCACACACACACAAAGGAAGAAGATTATGTGGACAAACAAGCCAAACAAGCTCTGCAGATAGAAGTACATTTAAAATGCAGGTGAAGTAAATCAGAGGTCAAGCAAATAATAGAAAGAAACTGGTGTGTGCAACAGCTGCTAATAAATAACAGGTGTAACAGCCGATTGCTCAGGTATAGCACATCAGTTGGGCTGGTGATGTCATGGGTCTAGACAGCACTGAGAAAACTGCCACCATGCCGCTGTCTTTTTTTGAAGAGACTTTACTTTTATGTATGTTTCACAACAAAGCTGTGGTAGCTCTTATGTCAGTAGCTCTATGATCCAGGAGGAAATCTACACTACAGTACAGTCATTATTCTCTTTTACCTTACTACTAGGGTTGACCTGCAGGCATTCAATGATCCCCATTGAGCACGTCTTTTTTGGAGTTGCATACGCCAACGTCTGGAATATCACTGTATGAATGCAAAACATACATACATGTACATTGTGAGTCTACCTACATATAGATTTTAGGGGTTCAAGGGTGTGATACATTATCAGAGAAAAAGAGATTTTAACATTTTATTAAAGGGCACTGTGCAATAACTGACACCACAACACCATTGTGTGCTCTCTCATGCTACACTACAACCATGTTGACTTTGAACTCTGTATTTTAAATGCAAATATATCAGATTCTGATAAATATATCAGATTCAGTGTGTGCTTTTTCAGATTATTATTTCATAAAACTGCACAGTGAAATTCAATCTACATAACAGCATGTAAAGTATAGAGCTCTTTCTCCTTTTCTCTACTTAAAATATAAGAGATAACTGTCATTGATTTTGCCATACATACAATGGGTACATACCCAGTCTGTGGGAGCCAGAATTAGTGTTGGTTGGTAGTGGATCAAATGCTTATTTTACTCACTGAAATGTAACTCAGTTTATAACATTTGTATCATGTGCTTTTTGGGGATTTTTTGTTGATATTCTGTCTCTATCCTTTAGAATAAACCTATGATAAAAAATAATAGACCCTTCATTTCTTTGTAAGTGGGCAAACCTCCTACCGCAGTTCTCCCTAACCCTCCTGGTGAGGAGGACTCAATCATAACAATATATAATATTCTGAATCCTTTCCCCTGAAGGTCATTTTATTTCATGAAAGCCACATCAACGTGACCAGTGTTTGATTGTTTGTTGTGTCTTGTTGCTTTTCTTCTTTTCTCTCTCCTCTATCCACTCACCCCAACCGGTCGAGGCAGAAGGCCGCCCACCAAGAGCCGGGGTCTGTCGGAGGTTTCTTCCGTTAAAGGGAGTTTTTCCTCCCCACTGTCGCCAAGTGCTTGCTCAAGGGGGATTTGTTGGGTTTTCCCTCTGTAATAATAGTGATAACAGTAAGGTCTAGACCTTACTTTGTAAAGTGTCCTGAGATGACTTTTGTTGTGATAACAGCATGTATAGAGATAAGAGAACTGTCATTGATTTTGCCATTTGTATGGCATTGCTATGAAATATACATATGTCAGGTCCACTCGGCGCGGCCTGCCTCTCTTTCCTTTCTCTCTCTTGTCCTGTGGGATCGGCGCCTCAGCTGTGTTTCGTTCAGTAATCAGTGACTCATTGGTTGTAGCGCACAGCTGAGGTGCATTCCTGTGATTACCGCTGTCTTATCTAAACGTCTGGCAGATCTGTTTGTGTTACGTGATTAGATTTCAACACTGACAGTCCCCATGCTGTTGATTTCGGTACATTCGCTATTCCTTCTGGTTCCTGCCATTATTTTGTTTATTCACCTGCTTGTCTTGGTCTCCTCAGCCATCACTGCCCTACCCTGGTTGTATGTATACATTGACTCTGTTACTCGGTTTGTGTTGTCCATTAAACCTCCATTTTTCCACTAGCACCTGGGTCTGCACATTGAGTCCTACCTCAGTTCTCCCTCACCCTCCTGGTGAGGAGGACTCAATCATAACAATATATAATATTGTGAATCCTTTCCCCTGAAGGTCATTTTATTTCATTTTATATCCAACCTAGGAAACTAAAAAGCCAGTTCTATTTGTTATTGTTTACCATCCACCTGCTCCTTATTCAGAGTTTTTACCTGGATTCTCAGACTTTGTCTGATTTAGTGTTTAGTACAGATAAAATACTCAGAGTAGGTGACTTTAATATTCATGTAGATGCTGACAATGACAGCCTCAACAGTGCATTCTGTTCATTGTTAGGCTCAGCTGGCTTTTCTCAAACTGTAATGAAAACCCACTCACTGTTTTAATCACACCCTTGATCTTGGCATTGAAACTGAACACTTAATAGTTTTTCCCCAAAACCCTCTTCTGTCTGACCATTTTCTAGTAACTTTTGAATTTACATTAATGGATTATACTGTCATGATTCTGTCCCATTTGCTTCCTGTCATGCTTTTATTTTGATACTACTTCCTGTCCCCAGTTCACCCTAACTACCGGGAATCCAAATTGATCTCACCTGCCTCTGATTACCCACACCTGCTCACAATAATATATAGCAGCTCCCCTCTCCTCTTGTTTCTTCTCTCCCTATGCATCTACAGTATATGCCACCATTACACATCACTAACTTTGTGTCTCCTCTCTCCTGTAGTGTCTCTCCCTGTACCTTTCTGCAGGTTGCCCTGGCTCTGGAGCTCTATGTTTCTGACAAGCAGTCACCGGCCACATCAACGTGACCAGTGTTTGGTTGTTTGTTGTGTCCTGTTGCTTTTCTTCTTTTCTCTGTCCTCTATCCACTGACCCCAACCGGTCAAGGCAGAAGGCCGCCCACCAAGAGCTGGGGTCTGTGGGAGGTTTCTTCCGTTAAAGGGAGTTTTCCCTCCCCAGTGTCGCCAAGTGCTTGCTCAAGGGGGATTTGTTGGGTTTTCCCTCTATAATAATAGTGATAACGATAAGGTCTAGACCTTACTTTGTAAAGTGTCCTGAGATGAGTTTTGTTGTGATTTGACGCTTTACAAATAAAATTTGATTTGATTTCATTAAAGTGTATTAATTTTTAAATAGTTAGTGGGTCTTTATTACAGAGAGGGCAGATCAGCTTGCTGTAAGATATATTTGAGGAGTTATGTGTTCCTGGTGTAATGTTAGTCTATCACCACATGATGGCAGAGCAGTTTCAGTAAACAGCAAGGTAACATGGAGGGACTTTGGAAAAATTAAACTGCTTTCACTTTGAAGTAAAGGTGAGTCAGATCTCTGCAGTTTAACAGTAAACAAGACAAGATTTGTCTACACCCCATTTGTCCTGATATGTAGTGATAACTGATGTGTCAGTTTAGTGTGTCAGATGACTGAGCCTACTGCTGATTTTGATAGACAGTGTATGCTCACCTTTAGCTAGCAGGTGTTGCTCTGTTATGATTTATATAATACTCAACTCAGAGGGTGCAGAACTTCTGCCAAAGCAGTTCTCTGTCCCCATAATGCCATTACACCTAAAAGCCATGCTCCCATGAGCTTGTAGTTTGACCCTCATAATATGATTTCTTGACCATGAAAACCCACCTCTAACATCTGGAATCACATTGATATTATTTCTTTGAAAGTTATTCAAGAAAAACAACGGAGTGATTACTAAATGCCACAAATGGCTATATAAATGCCCCATGCAGATCAAAATATCAATGTGTACATACAGTTCTTTGTAGATGCACACAACTCACACAGTTTAGCTGCATCTAAGTCCAGTTTAGAGTTCATTTTCCAAGGTGCCTCCTGCTGCACTTACTAGCTCCACTCGTCTTTAATCCAAGCCACTTCACTGACATGCTCAAGAACAGGGACAGAGGCAATGTCGGCATCAGAGCTGACCCGCCCCAAATCTAGAACAAATGCGGCATCAATGTCCAAGCCAACCCGCTCGGATTCAGGAACAGAGGCGATCTCAGCATCTCAGCCGACGGGGTGGGGATGCTCTCGTTGGCACACCGGGACCCAGTCACACCAGAAGGGACATATAGACCAAAATGCTGGAGTTCTTTAATATAAGTGCAATTGGGGCGGCACAGTGGTGAAGTGGTTAGCATTGTCACCTCACAGCAAGAAGGTTCTGGGTTCAAGCCCCAGCTGGCCTGGTCCAAAGACATGAAGCTTAGGTTGATTGGAAATTCTGAAATTAGACGTTATCCAGAAGGGCATCCGGCATAAAAGGTACCAAGTTTAACATGCAGATCATTTGTTGGGTGCTGACAATGAGTTGCTGTGTCGACCCCTAATGGGACCAGCCAAAAGTAGGAGAAGATTAATTAAGCCTGATTCTAGCCCTAGGAGACCTGCCTAGATTCATGTGCTGATGGGGCATCAGTACATTTGAAACTCATCCTCCAGTTCTCAAAATAATTGTAACCATATGAGTCTCCCAGAGATGTTTTTTGGCACTGAAAAAGAGCAAGTGTTTTTCAGCACCGCTATGCACTGCTGGGGGATGGTCAGTCACCCATCTGCAGGTAATTTCTCTTATGAAGTAGAAGATTGCAGCTGGAATCCAGAGAGTTCTCCTTGTCATAGCTGTAGCTGTGAAACCTCTGGGAAGGAGGCTGTCTGTTTCATTAGGCCTCACCATATCAGTATGCATTGTTTTCAGACCGCCCGTCCATTTGAATTGGTCACAGTCAGGGGATGACTCACTTTTGTCATATGCACACTGTTTTGTTTGTGTCTTAGATTAATACATTTCTGGGGGAACTTAGTTTGGGGACTTATCTGGAAGGGGTTGTAAATGGACAGAGAAAAAAACCAAGATGACAAATACAGGCTTGACTGTGATAAAAGCCACCTTTAGTCTTTGAATGGGTGCATGAACTTTACTGCTGACCCAGTGCAGACAAAAAATCTAGTAGTCCCCAGTATAGTTCAGAATCTTTGAAATCCCGTATAAAACAGCCCTATGAGGATAACATATTTGTCAGGTCTGCTTGGCACGACCTGCCTCTCTTCCGCATTTCTCTCCTCTGCTCTCTCAATCCTGCGGGATCTGCACCTCAGCTGTGTTGCTTTCAGTAATAAGCCACTCGTCTGTCGGTGCGCACAGCTGGGGTGCATCCTGATGATTACCTTTTTCCTTATTTATACCTCTGGCAGACGCTCCGTTGTTGCCGGAGCATTACATACCTAACTTGCATACCCCGTTACAGCCCTATATTTGTGGTATGTATCAGACATCATTTTGACTTCCACACTGACAGTTCCTGTGCTGTGGATCTCATTGTGTACATAGGTTATGTTTTGTGTTATACGTCTTTAGACGTCCACGCTGACAGTTCCTGTGCTGTGGATCCCTTTGTATGTTTTTGTCCATTAGGTTAGCTAGATGTTAATTTTTGATATCCATGCTGACAGTTCCTGTGCTGTGGATTTCTTTATCGTTCGCCAGTCCTCCTGGTTCATTTGTTTTTTCACCTGTCCGTCCTCATCCTCACTCTCCTGTTTTTTGCCATTAGCCTGTCTTTTCCCCTGGTCGTCCTGTTCTCCTCAGCCGTCTTTGCCTAGCCCTGGTTGTATGTGTTCATTGACTCTGTCCCTTTTTGTAATCCCCACCAATAAACCACCTGTTTTTTACTAGCACCTGGGTCAGCACTCTTGAGTCCAACCTCAGTTCTCCCTCACCCTCCTGGTGAGGGGGACTAAACCATAACAATATTTTCACATTTATACAAACCCTTTATAACAGTTACAGTACACTGAGCCTGATTTGAAGACAGCACACTGTAAATTTTTCATAAAATTTAGCTTTCATCTCTGAGAATTTTAAAGTCAGACAAAAGAGACACATAATAGAACAGTGTGGCATAGCACTGCACTGCAAGCATGACCCGGGCATTTTCTGTGTCACCTGTCTGTTTGGAGGCTGGAGACACCTGCAAGACCTGTTTTCCATAGGCTTTTGTATTTTGGAAGATAAGCTCTGTGACAAACAACAGTATGATACTTACACATTTTGTTCAGCAAGATAATCTTAATCTTTTCAAAAATCTTTTATGATTTTTGAAGCCCAAATACAATTGGCACAAATAAAAAAAACATTGTTAGGCTATAAATGGATGACACCACACTCACATGACTTCAGCATCATCATGGCTTCCAAACTGTAATTTGATACAGGCCTGCTTTGACTGTACAGACTGGGGTGTTTTTGAGGCCACAGCTACAGACCTGGATGAGTATACTGACACTGTGGCATCATAAATCAGCTTCTGTGAGGACATGTGTGTGCCCATTAAGACTCTCTGCACATACAATAACAATAAAATGTGGTTCACAGTGAAGCTCTAACACCTCTGTCATGCCAAAGAGGAGGCAGGTGGGAGTCGAGACAGGATTCAGTATAGCCAGGCTAATAACACATTGACAAAGAAGATCAGAGTAGCAAAAAGAAGCCACTCTCGAAAGGCTGAAAAATCTGTGATGGTGGCCTCCAAACATAATCATAAGCATAAGGCCATAACCACACATTACTTTTTATGTTACATTATATTATTTTATTACTGTTTCACCTTTTCAAAACCTCAAATTCAGTCAAATTGAAAAAACAAACAAACATATAATTCATTCAAATGAATTGAAATGCACAGTATACCATAACTGGTTGTTGCAGGGCTAGAGATCTGATAGGTCACATTAACACCAGCTGAGAGTAAGCACTCATCCTTCTCATGTTATAAAATATAATGTAAATTCTTACTTTAACATGTTGCACACAACATAACAGAGGTCATGTCTTTTCCCTTTTTTCCAGCCTGCAAATATCACTTTTTCAGTTGTTTCTTTAATTTTGCAGTGGTTATGCAGATCTTCCATGTTTGTTTACGAGTTTTTTCTTTCAGATTTCATTAATGCATAACACATAACGCATATCATAAGGTATGTTATAGTATATCACCAGTTCTTTAACCTTTTTCCCTCATATCATTAAACAAAGCAGACATTTGAGTGCTCCAGCCATCTAATTTAAAGTTTGACCTACTTGCTCAAACCTGACCCAGACCCGAACCCTTAGGTACCGACAGTTCCTGTCAGTACCAGTTCAGGTATCCACACACTAACCTACAGTTGGTATCCAGTCACCTTCAGTCGTCATCAACCATTCAAGTCGTGCTCTGCTCAGGGCCAGATCTAGAAAATTTTTGCCGGGTGCCCAGGCTGGGCACAGATTCAGTGAGGGGTGGCACATTTTAGATACAAGTAAAAGGTGAATTTAACCCCTAGTTCTATAAAATAATAAGCAATACATTATTAAGAATCAAACTGTTTTATGTAAAAATGAGACACATAGTGCTTTCTTTAGCTAACTTTGGCTATGCTCCTTATTTACTCCTGGAAGGGGACTTTGCTGCTCTAGTGTCCACAAGTCCAAAGGAGATATTTTGAAGAGCGCTGTTATGCTGAGGAACTCTGAGTTTTCATAATTATTAAAATAACTTTGATTCCAGGCATTTAGAAGCAGAAAGAGACCTTTCCCTGCCCTCTGAACTAAGCGGATTGTCTGCTTTGTTTTAAGCAAAATGCAGCCATGCAAACTACCCCCAGTGCATAGACAAGGCTCTGCTTTGTGTTTCAGACACGACCCTATTCCACCATCCTCTGCAAAAAAAAACGAATGTGGACCTCATGACTACAACAGATTTCCCCCTCTTCTTGTGACCTTTACTACACTAGGACCATCTTACCTTATCTAACCCCCCTCTCTCCACACTGGAATGTGGAGAGACCACCATAAACTGGGATTAATGCGCACTCTCTCTTTTGGACAAGGAAGTGCTCTTAGATTTGAAAATATGAAATTGTGTTAACCAAAGGTTGTGTAAAATATCTACAAGAAAATTAGAAATGTTTAGTTAACCTGATAAATGGTTCCTGAACTTCTATATGAAAATGTTTCCATGACACTTGATTTATATTTACCTATTGTCTTTAATATGCTTGATAAATCAGCCACCACCAGAAACTTTATGTTAATCTTGACATCCTAACTTCCTCAGTACTGCCCAAAAGATTAGTTAGGAAATTGTTTTTGATTTCTTTGTTTTGATGATTGTATGCTGATAATTGATTGCCTTTGTCTTTTATCGAGAGTTAATTTTCCCTCTATCCATATGAATTTTCTATTTCTTTGTGTGGATGCTTAGACTGTTACTTTTGTGTTTAGGGTTGATGTTGTTAGGTATTTTTAGTCAGATAGATATTGGTTAGATACTTGATGTATTAGAAATGTTTAGAGTAGACAGGATGTCTAGCTCAGGCTGTTAAATACTTAGTCATTCTCATGAGTTACTGCAGGCTGCTTATGGTCAAGGATAACTAGATAGAAAGTTGATGACTGTTAGAAGACAGGATGTTTAGTATTATTATTATTATGACGTGTATAACTGTAGTCATAGCCATAATATTTTCTTATGTTTAATGTCATGACATGTCACTAGAGGTTGTGTTAGGATGTTTTAGCTACACACCACATAATCAAAAGACAATCACACATTGATTTTCGTCATGCTTTGACTACTGCCATGGTCAACTGCAAAGCTGGCACCGGGAGACGTCACGCATTCCTGTGTAGAATGGGGTTAGCCCGAGGTAATATAATGTATAGGCCTGTTGTGGTTCAGGGTCTTTCATCCTTCAGCTGCCTGCGTGCATGTTAGAGGTGCAAAGATACCTGAGCGTGTAATGTTAATTTTTACCTGTGTTCATTGAATAAATTAGCACTGTTTTGGAAGTACTTGCACTGCTTCGTCTCTCAGAGTTAGCGTGGTGAAAAGTACCGGGTCCAACAATTGGTGCCGTGGCCCTAAGGCACCGGCTGAACTCTCAGACGACTGGTCCATCATCCCGGACCAACAGCTGGTGCGGTAATCCTGTGCCAGGCTGAGCTGCAAATCCACCATTCGGTCCTGATTTGGCTGGGATTCCCAGACGAGAGACTGACTTCCTGGGTCTTGGTCGAGCTGTGCTGCGGTCCCACACATCAACTAGGTCAACCACAAACGAGGTAAGCAGGAACCTTTGTTATACATAAACACCTGCACATTGAATTTACTAAATTTTATTGATGTGTGGACTGCCCACTCTCGACGCTTTAAATTGGATAATTAAACACATTTGTTTTTGAATGATGTGCTGATTTGTTCACTGCCACATGTAAGAGTTAACAAGCACATAGTCTCACTTTGAGGGATAGTGAATGAGTGCTGTGATTACAGAATTTGATACCAATAAGGGACGTAAAATTCACTTTTTTTAAGTGAATTTTTGCTACCTAGTAGCAGTTGTCTTCCCGAATTGCCTGATGTCTTTTTGATTTCCCTCCGGCTGGAGAATAGACAGAGAGTCATCTCAACTGAATAGATGCTCTTTGATAAATTCCAAGAGTAAGAACGGCACAGGGAAATGCCCAGTTTGTTGTTTTTCAAAAATGTGTGGGTAGTTAACTGCATAACAGGCTGATTAAAATGTTGTTCACAGTCATATCAGAGCTGGACAAATAGGTTCAGCTGTGAGAATTCACTGTGTTTCAACGTGCCTTGTGCAGCTGTGTATTGTGTCCGGGAGGAAATAGGCTTATTGGGGAACTGTATATTAGTCTTATGGTGACGGCTGTCCTTTTGAGATAAAACGGTGTCAATCGGCTGGGGTAACCCCGAGGACCTGCGCGCATCAGAAATTAGGTTGATGTAGAATCTTCGCAGGTCGGACGTTTTTCACTGGGCCTGAGAGCCTCTCATAACGGACAGGGTCACGTGTGGCATTTATTTTTCATCATGGCTGATTGTAACATTATTCAGGACTGGCAGAAATGTAACCCTGGGTCTTTAGGTGCTATTTTGTATCAACTCTTAAACAAATGGCTTGGCACATTGAATTCAAGCCAACATTGTAGTGAAACTTAGAGATTTCTCAAATGGTGTGAAAAAATGAGTGAAAAAGGCATGTTTAGTGCCTATGACGAAGCTCCTCCACAAGAGGGAGCTGTAAGACTGTATATTAAACAGGCAGCACTCTCAGCTGCTAAAGCAGCAAGCACAGCAATAGTAGAGCATCTTTATTATAGAAACACAAAACAGAAGCTAAACCTAAACAAGGTAAGACATTTCTTCTAGACTGTCTCTGTTTTTTGGCTGAATTTGAAAAAATTCAGAAAACCACAGCCAGTGTGAAGGAAGCACAAATGTCTGCCACTTTCTCCGATGACACACATACAGACAGAAAGCAAGTCTCACAGACGCATACACACACAGATTCCAGCTCACAGAAGACTCAAGGTCATTTACAGGCTGTCTCACCCCCTCCTCCCTCTCAACCTTCTTTGCAGGAAGGAAGCCAGGAAACAAAATTTCAAAGTAATGCACAACACCAGATGCCATTAGTTACCCCTGCCATGAGTAATCAACATATTTCGCCACTAGTTGTTGTCCACGGGGGAATATTACAGACAGCTGCTTTTCCCGGTGGTGAAGGTGACTGGCATGGGGCTCAGTGATATTTAGACGGTGTGAAAGCGGAGTCTGAAGCACAGACTGCCGCTTTCAGGAATGAAGCTTGCGCTTCTGGCCATGGTAGTGCTTCTGTAGTTTTAGATCCTGTGAAAAAGTTGTAAAAAGCGTGTGGTCTTTCGGTGAAAACTCAAAGTTCTAGTTCTGATTTGGCTAGTTCTGCTAGAAGGAAGAAAAAGCATGTCTGTCACGTGGCAGTGCCGGCTGTGACTGAGAGTGAATGTTCAAGTGAGGACAGTAGTGAGGATGATAAGCCCTATGCTTCCTCTTCACGACGTAAGGATAAACAGAGAGGCAATATACTGTACATTCCGTGGATTAAGGCATTCTTGAGCGCATGTGCCGGCTGCGTGCCAGCGCTGGGTAATTTCAGACGCATATTCACAGCTTGTAGTTCTCTCGGTATGTTACAGGAAGTTGAAGCCTTAGCAAACACGGATGGAGACGGTGACTCAGTCTCACTTCACACTGTAATACATGCGCTCTGGCCTGTGGTCAGGATGAAATATCCACTACGAGCCCAGAGTGTCAAGCTGTCTCACATTCCTCCACAGACTGGGGAGACAGGAAGCCAGTACCTTATTAGGGTACGTGAATTGTGGCATAATTACAGTGGCGAAGATCCTGTGATGGTTGAAAGTGTTGGTTTACTATTCCGCAGTGCAATTGAATCTTCCCTTTCTGTACATATCCAACAGCTGTTGAAACAAGTGATAGGCTTAAATGCTCTTCCCCTCGAGCAGTGGTCAGCTTACATTATTCAGTATACTGACAACGACAAAGAAGATAGAGAAAAAGATGAAAAGGAACTCTCATCCTTACAAGCACAGCTGACAAAAGCACAACTTAAAGACATGAGAGATAATATTAACAGAAACAAAGCTGCAGAAAAGCAGATGCTTGCCGGTGCTTATCAGCAGTATGCACAGCCCTCTGCTTTTGTACACAACGCACAAGCAGCTGTACCTGGACAGCCTCAGCCTTATTCGTGGAATTCACAACCCATGAGTTGCGGCTTTCAGAATCGTGGCAGATCACGAGCACGTGGTCGAGGGTCCAGGGCAAACAGGAGAATTCTTGTGAGAGATGGCAGATGTCTAATTTGTCACAAGAGAGGACACTGGGCGTGAAACTGCCCAGTTCTTTATCAGCAGGTGCCAGGACCAGCAGGATCATATCCTGCTCAGGTTACTAATGTACTACCATATACACCTTCAGCTCAATATCAGGCACCTGGATCTAATCAGATGCCTCAGCAATAGGGCTGCTGAAAGTCTGTAACAGGTGATTCCCTGAGCTCACAGAAAATTTTTCTTGAACCACTAGTCAAAGTGACTATCAACGGTCGAGATCATTTGTGCTTGATCGACTCAGGAGCAAGGTACTCTGCTTTAATTTTGCCACTTCCACATTCAAAGCGTACTACATCTGTTATCGGCTTCTCGGGTTTGAAAGAGGAGTGGCCGTTCTCTGAAGAAGTTCCTTGTAAATGGAACAATCTTTCATTCTATCATTCATTTCTACTTTCTCCATCTTGTCCCGTTAATCTTCTGGCACGTGATATTTTGTGTTCTCTGAATGTTACCATGATGATATCATCGTGCCATGTGGACATCACTTTTCCAGATGGTTCCATTCAACGTTGTGCAACTCCAAAAGCCACATTCAGACAGATGTTGCAGACCACACCCTCTGGTGTTGACATGCATCTTGATCCTTCAGCTGACGTTTGGTGGGGACTTGCAAATTCTCCTGAGAACACTGATCTTGTACATACATTCAATTTATGGCTTCCATGGATCTCAATCCTTCACACACTGGTAGGCCTGTTATGGTTAAGGGTCTTTCATCTTTCAGCTGCCTGCATGTATGTTGGAGGTGCAAAGATACCTGAGCGTGTAATGTTAATTTTTACCTGTGTTCATTGAATAAATCAGCACTGTTTTGAAAGTACTTGGACTGCTTCGTCTCTCAGAGTTAGCGTGGTGAAAAGTACCGGGTCCAACAATGTTCACATATTTTGCTTACATGTGTGATTTATGCTTCATACCAGCCATGGTGGACAGAAGTATGAACCACATGAATCAGCATACTAATTCATAAAGCACGCTGAAAAGATGAATCTCTCATTCTGTCATCTGTAGATTGGGCATGAACCTTTTTACAGTGTGCTCCTAAAGGACCAATCAGGAACTTGTCAAGACACCAGAGTCCCAGCCAGTCAGTGGACTCCAACAGGTAGACTTCTGAACCAATCAGACTAAGGCTTTGCTCAAGCTGAATGAATTACTAGGCGAGTGCCGCTACCTCAGTCAGATCAGGATGAAGAAAGTCTGAGCCTTTTATCTGTGTGTTTTTAGTATTTTGTCTAAATTTTATGCTCACATTTATTGCCCACAAGAAGTGTTTTTTTTATTCTTCAGCAACATAGAGTGATTTTTAAACCTTTTTGTAACCCAGCAGGAAGCTGACCTGATGATAAATGATATTGAATATTGAATGGCTTTTTAGCTGAAGTCTGTAGAACAAAAGAAACTCCTCATAATTGTCATCATAATAAAAAATGTTGGTATCATCTGCAAACAAAACACACTTAAGTAATTGTGAAACATTAAATATATCATTGACATACAAGTTAGTTTGGGGCCCAATACGGACCCCTGAAGGACACCACAAGAAATGACAAGACAATTAGATGAAGACTCACCCATCTGTACATACTGTATTCTGTCACTTAACTGAAAAAACCTTAGAAAAACATCAACTGGACTTAGATTTCTAGATCAAAGACATTTCACCTCTCATCCAAGAGGCTTCATCAGTTCTGACTGACTGGTGTTGAGCCGGAGATATTTATCCCCTTCGGTGGTGTTTCAGTCCTTTGAAGGCCAACAATGTCCCTTAACAACTGAGTTGTTGCAGCCCAGTATCGGTGAGAGTCGTTACCTGTCTTTGAATCATCCCCTGACGACCGACGCCTATTGTCCTGGTGGGCATGTTTGGGCAGAGATCTCAAAACCGAGTTGTAGATGGAAGACAAGTTATGTCTTAGTCCACCCCCCTATTTAGTGAGGGGTGTTCTATTTTTACAAAAATAGCTTCCTTAACTCCTCTCTCAAACCAGCGATGTTCTCTCTCTTCGATCTAGAAATCTAAGTCCAGTTGATTTTTTCTAAGTTTTTTTCAGTTACCTGGATGACTGAGAATCTGCACAGACATCTGTCACTTAAATAGCTCTTTACCCACCTTCCATCCATCCCTCGTATCCCATACCTTTCAAGCTTTTTTAATAATATTGCGTGGTTAATAGTATCAAAAGCTGTTTTCAGATCAATGAATATACCAATGATACATTTTTTATTATCCAATGCATTTGATAATTCTTCAGTTGCATCAATTATTGCATATGAAGTAGATCATATACTTCTAAATCCATATTGACTTTCATTAATCAGTTCATGTTTTTCAACATATTTTTCTAATCGAGCGTTAAATAGTGTTTTCTAAGATTTTTGAAAATTGAGGAAGCAGTGAAATTGGTCTGTAATTGGTAAAAGTATGCTTATTTTTATTTTTGAACAATGGAATGACTTTTGCAATTTTCATTTTCTTGGGAACACAACCATTTTGAAGCGACGGATTGCAGATGTGCGCTAGAGGTGTTTTAATATTGTTTATGACTTTTTTTTAATAGTGCCATATTGATGGGGTGACAGTCCATAGAATATTTATTTTTGGACTTTTGGACAATGTCCATTACTTCTTTCTCGCTAACTGCTGAAAGAAAGATTGTGTTTGAATTTATTTCATTTTTTTCAATATTGTGCTCTATTTGTTCATCTGGAATTCTTGCTGCCAAGTTAGGACCAACACAACACAGAGCTCCAGTCTTGCACTCTCAGGTATCATTAAATACATGAACTGCTTTTACTGCGATGAAGCAAGCGGCTCACCTGCAAGCTGAAGCCAGCGACAGTCTGCGGGCTGTTGCAGCAGACACGATCAAGCGTGTCAGTGCGTTGGAAACACGCACTGTCCGTGGCAGTGTGTTGTCGGATGCAACGGAGGCCGACCACAGTATCCCTTTGGCAGGTGAGCAGTCGAAGGTGGTGGGAGGCCCCAAAGGGTCCGAGGGTCTGGTGCCGCCTGCGGGGGATAGGGCTACTCTATTGGAACACTCTGGAGAAGCGGTTCATGTGGAGCTTGGTGGCTAAAAGGGGGCAACATCAGCTAAAGAATCCGGCTGGTGTTAGGCCTGCTCCTTGCGTAGGCATAACCCTAGCTGGTCAGAGGAAAGCTGGTAAATCTGTTGTGGGTACCGGAGCAGCTGGAACTATCAAAACGATTAAGACCAAGATGGTCAGTGTCTTTGCAACAAAATTCTCACCAGACTTGGAAGCCGAAGATTTACGTACTTATTTGAAAGAAAAGCTTGGGCATGACGTCATGTGTCATAAAACTGTTTCAGGAAACACTAGGTTTGCTTCTTTTAAAGTGTGTGCTGAATGCAATGAAGTGGATGACATGTATAATCCAGAGCTATGGCCCGAGGGTACATTTGTGAGGCGATATTTTGAACCACGTAAATTTGTTGGTGGTGCTCATGCTGCTCACTCTACCCGAGCAAGGCCCTCTCCTGGAAGCAGATGCTAGCTCTAACTAATTTTTATGGATCTTAAAGTAATCTCATA
>NW_018128270.1:157834-158592 GCF_001952655.1 Monopterus albus | reverse complement strand
GCTGCACTGTGGTTAAAGAGCTGCTGGAACAATGTGACATCCTATGCTTACAAGAGACTTTTCTTGCCAAGCAGGATTTATGTGGTCTTAACTCCTTAATTATTTGCTATATTTTTCTCACACTTTTAGTGAATCCTTGTCATCTGATTCCCTGTTGTCTCATGATCCGTCCATGCCTGTTGGTTAACCTCCTCCATTTCCCACTTGTGGCATCAGGATGGTGTATATAAACAAAAGAGAGACTGTCCTTTTTAATTTTAGCTTTTCATATATAGCAGGGAACAAGGTCCACAGTTCATCAGATGACAGTTTTGACCACCGCACTGAGGGTTGCAAGACTAGAGGATTTTTTTTTACCATCAAATCTATGAATAACGTGTCAGTACATCTGTGATCTAATGATTTTCTTAATTTCTCAGGTTGGGGGGCATGATTGCAGCCTACAAGATAGTGCCAGATGAGATTGATGAAATCAAAGTATGTATTTGATCAATCTGTCTATTTTTCTTCTGTATCTAGCTACAGTACGTGCAGTAGTGATGAGTTTCATAATAATTAATCATATGTGTGTGTGTGCCAACAGGAGACTCTGGTAGATTGGTGCGATGAAAAGGAACTTAACCTCATCCTAACCACAGGAGGTACAGGCTTCGCTCCAAGAGACGTCACACCAGAGGTTGGTTGTCCATTAGAATTTGTCCAGTGTGACTCCACCCATAGTTTACATGAGACTGGTCCTCTCTTTCTCCTGAGGGTTA
>NW_018128270.1:147751-153698 GCF_001952655.1 Monopterus albus | reverse complement strand
CACACAGAAACACAGAGCCTAATACATTTATCAGTTTTGGGCTAACCCCTTACACAGATGAAGTCTGTCTAGCAGACTCCATCTTACCTACATGGATGTGTGTGGCCTGCATGTTACCTACCCGCATGCGCATTAATGAGTTTGTTTTTCAACAATTCTAATCGAGTATTAAATATTTTCTCTAAAATTTTTGAAAACTGAGGAAGCAATGAAATTGGTCTATAGATGGTAAAGTTGTGTTTATTTCCATTTTTAAACAGTGGAATGACTTTTGCAAGTTTCCTTTTCTTGGGAACACAACCATTTTGAGGCGACAGATTGCAGATGTGCACTAGAGGTGTTTTAATGTTGTTAATAACTTTTTTAATAGTACCATATTGATGGTCTTTTTCACTAACTGCTGAAAGAAAGATTGTATTTGAATTTATTTTGATTTTTTCAATATTATGCTCTATTTGTTCATCTGGAAATCTTGCTGCCAAATCAGGACCAATGTTTACAATAAAATTATTAAACCTATTATCTACCCTGTTCATATTGTAATAATCACCATTTGAATCAACAAAATATTCTGGGTAAGTAGTTTTTTTGACTCCTTTTTTAAGAATACTATTTAATACACCCCATGTCCCTTTTATATTAGGGACATGGGATGTATTAATTTGATCTTACCAAAGATCATATTTTTTACTCCAAATTATTGATCTTATGTGACAATTGCAGTCCTATTTTTTTATAGTTTTGGCTGTGAATCCCAGAGGTAAAAGGTTATTCACAAAGTTTTTTCCTGAAATCCGGTAACATTTTGGCATTACTAAAAGGAAAATGAAGGTGAATAGTAAAAGTATTACCCAAACTGTTTGTTGTAAATACTCACATCTTGCTTCATCTTTGACCTATCATACTTGCCATTGTTGTGAGCACTACACTTTTCCTCTGCATATTCAGGTCAAACTGTTTACAACCTGTCTGATGATTTGATTACTCATTTCTTGCCTCGTCAGATGTTGTTATCTCACTGTTGTTTTGTTTCCAGTTGTACTATATAAGTTCATGCCTGTGAGAAACACACTGCTCCTGTCTTATCTAACATCAACGTGCTTCTGCAGAAAGAGCACCTTATTCCTTTAGATGCACACAGTCTACACAAGGTGAAACAATAAGGTAATATTTGTCAAATATACAAATCATATATATACTGTATATACAACAGCACATTATTTGATGCAATACCTCATCAATTTTATTCTTTGTTCAAAATAAACACACTTCAATCCTGATGCCTGCAACACATTCCAAAAAAAGTTGGGACGGTTGCATTTCAGCGCCAGTAACAAGGTAAAACAATGAAATGATGACTCCATTTGAAACAGGTGATGTCAACAGGTGACTGCAGTCATGATTTGGTACAAAGTGGCATCCAGGAAAAGCCGAGCCCTTTAGGAGTGTTAGGTATTTTTAGTCAGATAGACATTGGTTAGACACTTCATGTATTAGAAATGTTTAGAGTAGACAGGATGTCTAGCTCAGGCTGTTAAATGCTTAGTCATTCCCATAAGGGTACTCCAGGTTGTTCAGGTTCAAGGATAACTAGATAGAAAGTTGATTACTGTTAGGAGACAGAAGGTTTATTGTTATTGTTATGACGTGTTTAACCATAATCGTAGTCATAATGTTTTCTTATGTTTAATGTTATGACATGTCACTAGAGGTCGTGTTAGAATGTTTTAGCTACACACCACATAATCAACAGACAATCACACATTGATTTTCTTCATGCTTTGACTACTGCTATGGTCAGCTGCAAAGCTGGCACCGGGAGATGTCACGGTTTGGCGTCCCGGCGTAGTGTGGGGCTAGCCCAAAGTGATATAATGTATAGGCCTGTTATGGTTCAGGGTCTTTCATCCTTCAGCTGCCTGCGTGCATGTTGGAGGTGCAAAGACTCCTGAGCGTGTAATGTTAATTTTTACCTGTGTTCATTGAATAAATTAGCACTGTTTTGAAGTTACTTGGACTGCCTCGTCTCTCAGAGTTAAAGAACTGGGTCCAACAGGAGCAAAGATCAGCCAAGGCATTTTGAAACACAAATTGTGTCAATGAAGACCCAGGACTGTTGTGCACCTTAAATGTTGTTTGCAGGAAGAATGGGACAAAATGATACCTGACACATTGAATCTCTTGGTGTCCTCAGTCCCTAAACTGTTAATGATTTAGCTCTGCGTCCTGGTTTTGAGCTTTTATTTTGTTAGACTTCCTGCCCTGTGTCACTTCATCTGCCCCAGCTTTACCCCAGTTCTCAATCACTGTTCTTGGTTTGCACGTGTTACTCATTATCTCCCAGTCTACAGTCCATAAATACCTCCTGCTTTCCCTCAGTCTTTTGCTGGTCCGTTAACCTATTGATGACTGCTTGCTCTGTTTCATGAGGCTCACCACACCCTGCTTTTTGTTCTGATCCTCAGCACTCCTGACTCTGTCTCCCTGCTTATGAGTTTCTGACTCCTCAGCAACGTTGTTGCACAGAGGTGGCAGCATCAGTGGTTCTGCACTTCGTGCTGTGCACCAGTGTTGCTGCCATCCCTCAGCCTTAACCTCCTGCCAGTGAGTTCTTGACTCCTTGCCTGTGAACTTCTGTCTCCCTAGCAACACTGGCATGTTTCCTGTCCAAGCCTACCCTGCTGTGTGTTCCTATTCAACCAGCGATGCTACTAACCCACCTATCTCAATCAACTTACCTGGTCATGGCTGGTTTTTCCACTTCCCGTCTACTCACCTCTATAGCTCCTCCTGTGTCCTCAGATTTACCTGGTCTCTGGCTGCGATGACTCCACTCTACTGGCACTACTCCCCTGTGTCTCTCCTTGCCATGGCCTGGTCCTGCCTCATATACAGTACCTGGTGTCACCTGCGTTCCATCCTGCCTGCTTAGCCTCAGCTCCACTCTGCCTGTCTCACTCTGCTTGCCTCTGCCTACCACCCTCAGAAGGTCCTCCCTACCTGACTCACTGGAGTGCTCCTGGTGCCACAGCTACACTTTTTTTCTCATCAGTTAATAGACTTTCTAAGTTTCTGGCTAGTCCTGGTCCACATTTTGGGTCCTAAACCAGTAAGGCTCTTGACAAATGTCTAAGTGTTGTGAAAAGGAACGGCAACATCACACTGTGGTAAATGTTTTACTGCCCCAATTTTTTTAGAATGAATTTGGAATTGAATAAAGTTGAGGTAGAGTGGGTCATCTCCTAACCGGAAGATTAGTGATTGGATTCCTGGCTTGTCCAGTCCACATGTCGAAGTGTCCTTGAGCAAGACACTGAACCCCCAGTTGCTCCCGGTGATGGCACCAGTGTGTGAATGTGAGTGCTTGAGTGTGAATGGCCAAATAGTGTGAAAGCACTTTGAGTGTGCTGCAGTGCATAGAAAAGTGCTATACAAGTACATCTATTTACCATAATACAGGACTGATTTACACATCACTATTCAGTTTTCATTTTGGTTTTGGTTTTACATATGTCAACTTTTTCTGATTTGGGGTTGTGTGTTTTGGATAGTTGGTACCGGAAAGTCTTCCTTCTGATTGTAAAATAAAGTGCTCCCTAACTTTAGATGACTGGTCGTCCACTTTTCTCTGCTGTAACTATGCTATATACCAAATTCCCAGTGCATATCAGGGATGTCTGGATAACCTTTATTTACTTTGCACACAACTATACCTTTGCACGCAGTGTATTTTTTGTTGTGCTCGCTCACTTCAAAATCTCTAACTCTTTCAGCACATCCTGTCTTCAGGTCTTCATGCATTATGTTGTGCTTCTGTGCCAGGACAGATCACATTTGCATTTTTTCACAATTAACATTGGGCCACATTCGCCAACATCTTGAATGTTTTCTTAAATTTTTTTTCATAGGTTGTTCTTAAAGGTCCTAAGAAAAGTCTGTCTGATTGAGGAACATGTTCTTAAACTGCAGAATTGTTCACACCTCTGTTCTTATATTGATGAATCCCATGTGGTTGAAAGCATGTGCCTGTTTCTAATTATTGTAGGTTAACACCTCACCAATGTCTATCAATGGGGATGAGACTGCAGGGCCGTGTACGCACAGAAGAGAAAGCTGGTTATACTACAATGAAAATTTAAAGACTGTGGAGCAACAAGCTCCAAACTGAAGAAAGACTTGTGAAGCAGAGAATAAATGAGCTGCCATATTTAGGAGCATTGGTAGTGGATGTAAACTAAAATAAAAGATGCATGGGATGCTCTTACTTGTTCAGTGAACACTGTATAAGGACAAGGATGAACTGATAAAAAGTTGATCTTAAATCTGAGGCAACAAACTGTTATAGTTTGGGCCTACTTCCTGTTCTATACTTTGGCCTCTGGCATTACCTTCACCCAGCGCTCATTGTCTCAGCTTATATATTCTCCTCACTTCGCTCACTCAGATTGCTGGTTCATCTGTGCACCACACCCCACTTGTTCCTGTTGTACCTGCCTCTTGTTGTACCTGCCTCTTTGTGATTATCTCCTTTGTCGTTTGCCTCCTGTATGTTCTTTGACTTTCCCCATGGTGCCTTGACTTTGGACTTTGATGATTTGGACCCTTCCTTTCTACCTTCAGCTCTTGGTTTGTTGTGATCTTTTTCTTAGTCTTATTACGTGTTTTCATTTTCATGGTATTTGCTCCCTGACAATGCTGTCATTTAATTTAGATGTCATTGTTGCATATTGTTAGGTACAGCTCTTGAGTTGATCTATTTGTCTTTTTGTTTTTTATTGTTTATATCAAACCTTATTAGTGACCTAACATTGGTTTGTCTGCATTTGGGTCCTCCCCTAGTCAGTACCCTGACACAAACATGGAAGAGAGATGCTGACCAGTGGTTATCTGAGCTGGACCAGCACATTGGGATCGTGCACGGCGCTCTCGGGTGTGCCATCAGCTGAGCAGACTTCCATGTGTGCACCCAGGTCTCTTCAACTACCCTGAGTTTGGTCTTAGCTGAGGTACTGGACAACACTTCCACAGACAAAACATATCCAAGAGACACTTAAAGAAATTAGAAATGAATATTCACTTAAAAGTGTTTGATTAAGTAATGCCTTTCCTAATTCTAATACAAATAATAACTGTAAAAATAGAATTTTAAAACCTTAAACAAGAAATTGCTTGCTATAATTTTTTGTGTAGTGTTTAATCATTTTGAGACTGTGACTGTCACCCTTCTAAATCAAGCAGTCAAGGTTGTCTGAATATCTATTAGTCTGATTAATAAGGAGCAAAAGAATGTCTAGGTCTACACAATTAGGGTACAGTTATCTTAGGTTCATAAGGAGCTTGGCAATAGTGCTTTGCACAGAGTTAGAGGAAACCTCCAACCCCAATAAGGCACACACACACACACCAGTACGTATGAACGAACGAAGTGTATTCAGGAAAAACAGAACCCTAACAAATGTCACACTAGTTTAGTGCCCTAATATGCACTAGTTATTCAGTTAACTTTTAGAGTACAGTTCAGTTTCTCTTCGTTTGATGCATCAAGTTTATGTGGTATCAGGCCTGACCCAAAAAAATGTTTAAAAGTAACAAATAAGCATTGAGATCTCAAAATAGGAAAAAATGCAAATCCTCGCACAAGGAAAGGAAATCCTTCGTAAGTCTTACCACCCTCCTGGGAAACTAGGTGGCCATGGGATATGAAGTGTCCTCTGTAGACCTCTCAGGTGGCATCCAGTCCTTGGATGGTGCAGCTCAGCCCTTATGAGTGGACTCTATTGAAGGAAAAAACACCAGCCTACACGCAATTGCGCAGGGCAATCCTTCAATGTGCAAAATAAAAATAAATAAATCAATCTAAACATCTCTTATCAAATATATTTTCTTCTGTCTTTCATATCTAGTTACTGTTATGATTTAGTCCCCCTCATCAGGAGGGTGAGGGAGC
>NW_018128270.1:137660-146919 GCF_001952655.1 Monopterus albus | reverse complement strand
CCCTGATAATCATGGCATCGCCGTCAGATGCACACTGCAGGGGGAAGATTGCCAACATGAGTGGCCCTATCTAACACAAAATAAGAAAAAACTAAAACCTTGCCGTTCACTCAACTGTCACATACTTCCTCAACTTATCCGTGTCTAACATAGTGCATATACCAGAGGTGTAAATAAGGAGGAAGGTATTACCGTAATGTGCCCCAGCTGTGCGCGACAACCCACAAGTCACTAATTACAGAAAGCGACACAGCTGGGGCGCCAATCCCGCAAAAAAAGCGAGCAGGAGAGAGAAAGGCAGAAAAGAGGCGGGTCACGCGGAGCGGACCTGACAGTTACTGGCCAATAAACAATACAAATATGTCAATACGAATAAACCAGAGTGCAATCAAATCACCTGTGAAAGGCTCAAGGCTCATATTGAACTTGTAGCGGGTTCACAGCGACACCTGAGAATATGCACGGAGTATACCGCTCCCAAAAGCACATGGGTGCGCTAGCTTACATTTCACAGGCTAATATAGTTAGCCACTCGTTAGCTCTCATAACATTCGCATTTTCCCCCAAAAAATAGCGTAAATTAATGCATCGAAGTACTGACTCACCAGGATATTCTTCAAAAATAAATTCACTCTCCTAGGTTTTTTTTCACATTAACGGACTTAACTATAACACTTTTTATGTTCAGGAAACAATATTTTCAAAGCTCAATGGTGTTTCTTAGAGCCGTTTCTTTCATTCAACCCTGGAGATTGTAGAAACAAGTTCTCTTGCCTTTTTTCTTTTTTTTCCCAGAAATCGAAGGATGCCATTATCCTATGCTATGGTGCATACACTTGGCAAACAATGTTACGTTTACTGGGAAAAAAAATAAAACAAGAAATAAAAAAAGTACATAGACCACCAAAATAACCTGGGTTACACTCTCCCCCTTTAACCAGCATGAGTCCCTTTATGCACTGTTGCCCAACTGGGACATTGTGGAGGTGAAAACATGGATTTGGAGAATGCAACACCCAGTGTTTGGAAGAAAGAACTAATGGCCAAAGTCAATGGCTCTCCCAGTTTATCATAAATAAGCTTCTGAGGAGGGCGTCTTTCTCTACCAGAGTGCCTCAACTCTACTGACTCTGCAGCAACCGTATCGGGTTAAGCTCTCGTTTTGGTTTCCACCCCACCGACTACAAGCTCTGGTGGAGTAAGCTCTGTGTCAGTTGGGATGGGTATGAGATCAGGTTCTGGGATGTTAATAGCAACATGGTCTGAAGACCTAGAATCAGGACGGGTCAACTCAACACTACTCGTACTAGGGACTTCATGTTGTCTGTTGGTGGTAGGTATGTCAAAATCAGGTATGGACATCTGAGGCGTCATACTTGTGTCAGGAGCTGATACAGGGTCACATCTGAATGACTGGGATCTGGAAGGAGTCACTTCTGATTGATGGTAGGGCCCGTTTGTGATGATTTGTGGCTCACATGTTCCTATACACATTTCCTCTTCATCACTCAGCTCACCCTCATCACTGTACACTCCTTCATTGTCATTTGCTTTAGCATTGTTTGTTGTACTCCTGGTTCTCATCTTCCTTGGATTTTCACTTTGGGACATAGATTCAGTTTGGTCCTCAACAGGTAAAAACCCACAAGGAAGGAGCAAATCCCTGTGCAGGGTGCGGTGTGGACTATCTCCAGTTTCTGGTTTGACAACATAAATGGGACTGTCTTTGATGCATTTTACAACAATATGGATATTTTGTTCCCAGCGATTAGCAAGTTTGTGCTTCCCTCTGATGTTTAAGTTCCTTACCAGGACTCTATCACCTGTGAACACTTCAGCAGCTCTGATCTTCATGTCAAACCGTCTTTTGTTTTTGTTCCCCATCTTTTAGTTCAGTTGCAAGGGCATAGCTTTCTTGGAGGTTCTGATGAAGCTTTTTGATGTAATCTGAGTAGGATCTGTGACAGGGTTTGCCTGGGTGAATACCAAGGGCGAGATCAATTGGCAATCTAGGCTGCCTGCCAAACATAAGTTCATATGGGGAATGCCCAGTTGTGCCGTTTTTTTGTACAGTTATAGGCATGTGTCAATGGCCTAACAAAGTCTCTCCAATGGTACTTATCTTTTTCCTCCAGTGTTCCTAACATGTCTAAGAGTGTCCCATTGTACCTTTCCAACGAGTTTCCCTGGGGATGATAGGGAGTGGTATGGATTTTGGTTGCCCCAATCAGTGTGCAAAGCTCTATGACAGGGGTGCCCAGTACCCTACAAAAAGGAAATTATAGAGATAGTGAACAAATGTGGTAATAAATTATCCAGTGATAGTGATGGTATCACTATGACAATGGTTAAATGGGCAATTGAGGGGATATGCAAACCATTAACCCATGTTTTTAACATGTCGTTTCGACTTGGGCAGTTCCCCAATAATATGAAAATAGCAAAGGTTATTTCACTGTATAAATCTGGTGATAAGCACAACTTCACAAATTATAGACCGGTTTCTCTGTTGTCACAATTTTCAAAAATCCTGGAAAAACTCTTTAATAACAGATTAGATACATTTATTGACAAACATAAAATCCTCTCTGATTGCCAATACGGTTTTAGGTCAAACCGATCGACATCTTTGGCCATTACCCACCTGATGGAGGACATTACAAGTCCTATGGATGAGAAGAAATACACGATGGGGATATTTATTGACCTAAAAAAAGCATTTGACACAATCAATCATGAATTATTAATGGATAAGTTAGAAAAATATGGGATCAGAGGAATGGTTCTGAAATGGATTAGAAGTTATTTGACACAGAGGCGTCAATTTGTGAAGTTGGGTGAATACCAATCGAGTGAGCTGGATATTAGTATGTGGAGTGCCTCAGGGTTCTGTTTTGGGACCTAAACTATTTATATTATACATCAATGATATATGTAAGGTTTCTGATTTAGTGAAAGTGGTTTTATTTGCTGATGACACTACCATATGGGCATCGGGTGAAAACCTACAGCAACTCTCTGGACAGGTTTCACAGGAACTTGAGAAGATAAAGAAATGGTGTGACAGTAATATACTATCTCTGAATTTGGATAAAACTAAATTTATGGTATTTGGGAATCGTAGACTAGATAATGAACTTCAATTGAAAATTGGGGGAGCTAATATAGAACGAGTATATGAAATTAAATTTCTAGGTGTCATAGTTGATGACAAATTCTCCTGGAAATCTCATATCAGATATGTTCAGCACAAAATAGCAAAAAATATATCGATATTGGCAAGGGTTAGATATATTTTGGACGGGAAAGCACTAAGCATTTTGTTTTTTTCATTGATTTTACCATACTTAGAGTATGGCGTTGAAAACTGGGGAAATACATACAAAAGCTCATTTCAACCATTGTATATATTACAAAACAGAGCGATAAGAATTGTGCATAAGATGGGGTATAGGAATCACACCAATGTAGCTTTCATACAATCTAAATTGTTAAAATTTTTCAATTTAGTGGGATATAAGACTGCTGTGTTTATGTATAAAGCCAGGAACAATTTCTCCTGAGACAGTGGGGGCATTTTTTGCACTTGTCTTTGACAGACTTGGCCAAACCCGGCCAGTAGAACCTGGCTCGAGCTAGATGTAGGGCGCGCTCAAAACCAAGGTGGCCAACCTCGTCACGCACACCTTGTAAAGCTCTTCCACGATACTGCTGTGGCAATACTAACTGATACACTGGGGAATCTTTGTCATTAAACATCCTATACAGCACGGCATCATTGAGCACAAGTTTTTCAAACTGTTTTAATAAAAGTTTGACATCAGGGGATTCGAGATTTTTTCCTTTGAGACTAGGCTTTAAGGCTCCTTCCAACAGGGTTATGACACGAGAGATAGTTGGATCGGCTCTCTGCGCTGTACACCAATCAGCACTAGTCACTGATGGCATGATATCTTCACCATAAGCCTCAGATACTATTGTGGGACTGATAGCAAGGGTTTCAGCCATAACAAGGGGCTCTGGACCATGAGGCTCTACTTGAAGTGAAACAGAATGACGCTAACACAAGGCAGAAAATGTTCCATGATCTAGTTCATCTTGCGCATCAGTGAGGCATTTTTTCATATCTTCAATCCGAGCTTTTTCTTTGACAAACATCTCATCTTCCTCAGGTGGCTCTTGAGGTCACCAAGACAACTCGTCTGCATCTTTGTTTGCTTGTCCTGCTCTGTACTTTATGGTAAAGTGATAGGTGGACAAGGCAGCTAACCACCTGTGTCCTGCTGCATCCAACTTGGCTGTTGTTAGAACATATGTTAATGGATTATTGTCCGTCAGGACAGTAAAACTTGAACCGTAAAGGTAGTCACTAAACTTCTCACACACAGCCCACTTGAGGGCTAGGAATTCGAGCTTATGTGTGGGATAGTTTTGTTCACTCTTGGAAAGCCCTCGACTAGTGTAGGCAACTGCTCTCAACCTCCCCTCCTGCTCCTGATAGAGCGCAGCCCCCAACCCATCACGGCAAGCGTCAGTGTGCAGTATGTATGGTAACTGTGGGTTGGCGAAGGCGAGAATGGGTGCGGATGTGAGCTTCTCGATAAATGTCTAGAATGCTGTTTCACACTCAGGAGTCCACTTGTCTGCAAGAGGCTGGTTTGAGCTGTGAGCTAGCCTGGGTTGCTCTCGCTTACAGATCTTGCCTCTTTTCTTCAGTGGACTGTAACCTGCAGTGAGGTGATTTAATGGGTTGGGTATCTTAGAGTACCCTTTGACAAAACACCTATAGTATCCGGCGAAGCCTAAAAAACATTTTATCTCTTTGAAGTTAGATGGATGTGGCCAGCTTTTGAGAGCCAAGATTTTGTCAGGATCTGTGTGGACTCCGTAAGCATCCATAATATGCCCCAGATACTTGACAGAGTTCCTAAAGAAGCGATATTTTTCTGGAGACAATTTCAGACCATAGTCTCTTAGTCGGGTTAACACTTTCATTAGCCTGGTTTCGTGCTCTTCCAATGTGTCTGAGAACACAATTAAGTCATCTAAAAAGACAAGTACTTTGTTGAGATGGAGATTGCCTACACACCTCTCCATCAGGCGTTGAAAGGTGCTTGGGGTGTTTGTGATGCCATGTGGCATCCTATTAAACTCAGAGGAGCCAATTGGACACACAAAGGCTGTCTTAGGCTTGTCCTCTTTGGCTGCTTCTACCTGATAGTACCCTGACTTCAGGTCCATGACTGAAAACCATTTAGCTTCACTAAGAGCAATAAATGTCTTTTCAATATTCGGGAGGGCGTATGCATCGCGTATAGTTTTCATGTTCAATTTGCGGTAATCAATGCATAGCCTGATTGAGCCATTCTTTTGCCTCACCAATACAATCGGTGAGGCAAAAGGGCTTTGAGACTCTCAAATGATTCCTGCATCAAGCAGCTCTCTGAGGTGCTGTTTCACTGCCTCTTTGTCACTTGGGTGTATATGCCTTGGCCGTTTTTTGAAAGGCGTCTCATCATGTAACCTTATTTGGTATTTTATAGTTGTGGTGTGGCCATATGACATGTCATCAAGAGCAAACACTTCAGATATGGATTGCAACTTCTTTTGAATGCGCTCTTTCCATTGCTCTGAAATGGGTGACTCATCCAGATTGAATGCCAGTTTGTTGTTGTCTTTATTGTTTTGGCTTGAGGGGGTCCGATCAGGTGTTAGAGGCGAAACATACTGTGCTGCATAGACCTAAGCGACAATACTTTTTGGCTGCAACGTAACACTATGTTCGGTCGCATCATGTACAATGACAAGTACCTTGTTACTGGCTTTAAAGGGAATGTCTACCAAAACTGGTTCAAGAAGGGGGCTGAAGAACAAAGCTTGCATTTTGGTTGTGTGTTCTCAACCTCACATTGCCCATTAGACAAAGCTTTTGTTTAGCAGGGATTGTAACTGGCTTTTTACTGTGCAGCATGACAGGGCAGGAATGAGTGTCATCTCCTTGGGCTTGGGTAACATGTTGAAGGATCATTGCCAACTGCTTAGAATGTAGCTTGTGGATAAAGTCTGGGCCATCTTGTTTTAACAACTGCTCATAAAGCCGCAAAAGCACATTAGTCCCTATTAGCAGTGGGATTTTAATGTTAAAGTGGCAATCAGGAACTACAAGTGCTAACACAACCAGTTGCTGCTCTTTGCCTGCAATATTCTCAGGAAATGTAATATTAGTTTGAACATAGCCCAAGTATGGGACATTATGTCCTCCAGCCCCCCCAATTTTGAGTAGGGCATAGGGAGGTGGGAAAGGTGCTGTTTGCAAAAAGACTCCGAAAGGGTTGTGACTTGTGAGCCTGAGTCCATTATAGATTCACATGGCACGCCATCAATAAGTACTGAGGCTGCACGTGAGCCTATGACACCTTGAGGCAAGAGGGACTCAGAATTATAGCTGTCTATAGGTTGCATTAGCTCCTGGCTCTGTGCTTCAGTGTCACAAGCTGGGGTTTTGGGACTGAATGAATCAGGGTTTTCAGCTCCTGGCTGTCCCATGGCAGGAGCTGCCACTAGTTTAAAGCAAAAGGAGTTGTCGCCTGCCACACTGCAAAGTCAGCTTGTTTCTTTTTTAACTCAGCGTTCTTTTCACGGATTGTGGGGTTAGGCTCATTGGTGCAGCGGGCTGCTATATGATTGTCTTGTCACTTGGCAAACAATGTTACGTTTACTGGAAAAAAAATAAAACAAGAAAGAAAAAAGTACATAGACCACCAGAATAACCTGGGTTACAAGACCATAATGGGAAAAACAAAGAGATGTTAATAATGATAAAACTGTTATTCTGACTTAAATATTACAATATTATATAACTGAAGAAAACTAAACCAGTTATTTTAGTCAAATGTGCATCAGTGTGCTCTTGAGTGTGCATTGATTTTGTTCTTACGTTACAGTGAATGCCAGTTCTTGGTGAAAACTTTGAAAGTGTATTTTGCGACCAAATTTATTCTTAAGAATGGCTGGTGAATGTGGCCCAATGTTCTCTTCAGTTTAAGTGCTCCCAAATTTAAGTCATCCACTTTGCTGTCTTAATTCTTTGTCCTCTTTATGTTTTTAATTGTCTCTGTGACATTCACCCAACACTGCCTTGCACAACTACAAGGTTAGACCCAACTATTTGACAGTTAAACTCATTGTCAACTGTTTTTAAATACATTTTATCAAATAGATGTTGGAACCTTACTAGTGAGTATTTGGGATTAAGTTAAGGTGTGTGTGTGCATGTGTGTAGGTGTATGTGGCCTTGTTTTTCAGTACATGTGCAGCCAAAAATCCATGAGTTACTATCTTTGTGGGGACCGGAGGCTGGCCCCCACAACATAGCCAAATTTTATGAAAACAATGGGGTGTAAGATTAAAGCTTTGGTTAAGTGTTAGGGTAAGAGTTAAGGTTAGCAAGTTGTGTGTGTGTGTCTGTGTGTGGGTTTGTCTTTATATACTTGTGCGAACCAACCCCTGACGGAACACCTTTCTTGTGTGGACATTTCTTTTTGTGTGGACCTTTTGGGTGGTCCACGCAAGGAAAATGCTAGGATACGCTCCTTTCATCCTAAAGAATGATCTGTATAATTTTCAGAAGATGTCCACATACAGAGAGTAAAGTCCCACATACAGAGAGTAAAGTCAGAAAAATGTGTGCCAGCTTGTACTCTTTTGCCCCCTATCCGGTGGTGCAGTCAAAATTTGATTTACAGGGAGGAGACACAATCCAATTTTGTGATTGGCTAAGGCTGGGAAATTTTGTGATTGGCCATTATCTACATTTATTTTATCATATGTATGCAAAAATGCAATAAAATAAAGTATCATGCTCTGATTAAATACTGCTTAAGCTGAATTCATGCAAAACTGCCTGTGTCTCTAAAAGGGCAGCTTAGAAGTGGGTGACAATCAAACAATATTTATAACACCTGGAGCTTGAGTCTCACCTTCAACTAATGCTGCATTAAATGCATGCCTCAACACTGCAGAGACTGCGGTAGCACCACAATCGGTGTGCTGAGAGATACGACGAGAAGAGAACCGTGAAAGCTGAATTAGATGAAAAAAACTGCAAATTGTACAGGTAAGATTTATGAAACTAGTTAGTTGTTTGGGTTTGAAACTAAATTCTGGTTTTGTCCTCTGGCTCATTCTTCAGCGTTAGTATTTGTGAAGCTATTAAGCTAATGTTAGCTTTAACTTGTGAGCCTCTATTTAAAGAAATAACTCGAAGCAATTTAAATTGTCTTTGAAGATATGTCAACTTTATGCAGGAAAATAAAGCTGATGTATGTTTTATTTGTAACAGTTTTTCTGTAACATTGTCAATATGTTTCAAATTTACTCTGAATTTTACAGATGATGAACAGAAAAAGGAAGGCATAACAGGAATTGGTATGTATATATTTGTTTTTTATTTTGTTGTGGGCTACAGCAATGCAGCCCAACTGCAAAACTTTATAGGTTCATTATTTGAATAACTACTATTCTAATCTGCTTGTTCTTTCAGGAGGACTGTGCCACAGATGACTCTCTGTCAGAATCCATTCCTGACCTGGAAAGTGAATATATCCCATCATCTGACGAAGACCCCTGCAATACAAACAGCAATGATGGGAATCTTGATGACAGCAGCGACAATGAGGATGAGGGTAGGACAGTGGTTACAGTGAAAACCTGCCACAAGGGTCAAAAAACAAAGTGGGACAAGCATCATTTCTGTGTATACTGCAAAAAAAACACAAAGTAAAATGGCACTGCATCTGAGGCGGAAACACAGCAGTGAAACAGAAGTGGTCCTAGCAATGTGTCTTCTATCAACATCAAAGTTGTGTCACCAAACATTTGAGCAACTTTGTAGGAAGGGAAATTATTATCATAACATTGAGGTGTTGCAGAAGGGTGAGGGCGAGATAGTAACTTATAGACAGCCATCAAAACATGCAAATGCAGAAGATTATTTGCCATGCATTTGCTATGGGTTCTCCATAAAAGATGAACTATGGAAACATGAGAAATGGTGTTGCAAAACAGTGGTGGAGTCAGAAGTTAAATCCCAGAAAAAAGAAGAGTTCAAGCTGCTGCCTCAGCTCTCCTTCCATACAAAGGACAGCCATCAGAAAGATGCTCGAACATTGTTAAGAGAATGATAATTGACAAGGTGTCCCTTGAATTAAGACATGACCCTCTCATATGTGTATTTGGAGATAGACAGCAGGAGAAACAC
>NW_018128270.1:136572-137376 GCF_001952655.1 Monopterus albus | reverse complement strand
TGAAACTCATGGAAGCGCCTAACCCTAAAGCATACAAGATTCTCAGTGAGTGCCTTCTCTCACAAATCATACTTTTCAACTGAAGACGGCAAGGTGAGGCAGCAAAATTGCCTCTGTTGACCTATAGGAACAGAACCAATGAAGAACCAGATGAGGACATTATGCAGTGCCTTTCAAAACTGGAACAAGATTTGAGTCATGAGTTTACCAGATTGGTGATAAGAGGGAAGAGACGCCGTAAAGTACCTGTGCTGCTTACCAGAGAGATGACAAAAATCACTTGATTTCCTAATTAAGCAGAGGGGTGAGGACAATGGCATTTTGGGTAGTAATGAGTACGTCTTTGCAAGACAGCATTCGGATTCTCATCTCCGAGGTTCAGACTGTTTGAGGAACTATGCAGCTGCAAGTGGGGCAGGGAAGCCTGAAACACTCACGTCAACCCACCTGAGGAAACATGTGGCTACACTTAGTCAGATAATGAACCTGAAAGAAAATGAGTGGGATCAACTTGCCAAATTTATGGGACATGATATTCGTGTTCATCATGAATACTATCGCCTACCCGAGAACAGACTTCAGCTGCAAAGATGAGCAAGCTGCTCATGGCAATTGAACATGGAACTGAGGTCTACAAAGGCAAATCTCTTGATGAGATTGATTTGGGCATATGAAGTGAGTAGAAAATAGATTTCATAATAGAATGCAATTCATACTTAAAAATGCTGGGGGTTTTTTGTTGTACTTGCCACTTTAGTATGTGAAATAAGATAAGTTCACAAAATGTTGTTTTTATCAAAACAG
>NW_018128270.1:134742-135591 GCF_001952655.1 Monopterus albus | reverse complement strand
AATGACAGAAAGTAACTAAAAATGTCCATCCTGGTTACTTCTTCTCTTTAAGGGTCCTCCAAATGCAAGAGGTCAAAGATGGCATCTGAATCATCTAAAGTTTTAGACGGTATGAACCCTTTTTGGGTCATGCGAGGAGCACTGTGGAATGAAATATTGCATTATCTGATAAGACAATGATTCGTGGTTAATAGTGAGGTGTTCTTCTGCTGCAGAAGAATCACACATGCTGACTCAACAGGCCTCAGCTGCAGGACCATCATACAAGCTCAAAAGGACAGAGAAAACAGGTACTGCTCAGTTCTCAGACTAGTGTTAATTACAGTAGATGTGGATTAACAACACATTACAAATTAGATCACCAGATAAGTTTTTGACTTATCAATATTGAGAATGTCTATCACATTTGTCATTTCTATTTCAGCTGTGGACCTACAGTTACTCAGAAAAAACAAATGCCAGCGCAGGCCGTGGAGTTCTGCAGAAAAAGCAGCGGTGTGGTGACAACTGGGGCAGTGTATCGCTATGCCAAGAGTTCCCGATAAAGAGGTCTGCCTCAAGAGCAGCGGTGTGGTGACAACTGGGGCAGTGTATCGCTATGCCAAGAGTTCCCGATAAAGAGGTCTGCCTCAAGACACTTGAAGCAGAACCAGCACTGGGCAGTCGCAACTGGAAGGAATCAAGTCCACAACTCCATCATGTCTCAAAAAAGGAAATTGTTGTAGTCCATTTTTAATTTATGTTGTGCAAATAAACCCATTCATTCATTCATTTTCTACCGCTTAATCCCTGAGCGGGGTCACGGGTGGGGCCGGAGCCAATCCTGGCCGGCAATCGGGCGAAGGCGGG
>NW_018128270.1:129623-134703 GCF_001952655.1 Monopterus albus | reverse complement strand
CAAACTCCACACAGAAAGGTCCCAGGTGGGGCCCGAACCCGGAACCTTCGCGCTGTGAGGCAACGGCGCTAACCACTGTGCCACCATGCTGCCCCAAATAAACCCAGTTGTGACTAATTTTGTTAGTGCTAAATTGTTTATCAAGCTTCTATCAATGGAGTGGGTGAATTAAAATAGGTAAATCAAGATTAGAGGACTTTGACAAACATTGCTTTCAGTGTTACTGGTGTTGAGCTAACTTAGCAAGTGAGATGTAAGATTGAAAAAACCTAAAGTTTAGATGTCTGCAAAACTACCCAGTTTTAAATGCAGAAATGCATACCATATACCATTTTTATAATACATTTTTTAATAGATGTAAATACAATCAAATTTAACCCTTGTGTTGCGTCCAGGTCAAATTGACCCTTTCTTAGATTTTTACTAACAGAAAACTGACAAAAGAAAAAAAGCTGTTGACCTGAGCCTACGTGGACTATACATTATATTTACATATAAATAATCTGAACCAAAGCCCCAGGGACTCGATGCTTCATTATCACCAGGGAGTACTGCGGGAATGGAGCTCCATAGTGGGGGAAAGAAACCGGCTAGCTCCCCTGGTGAACCAGAGCTCCAGGCACCCGGCGCACCGGTTGAACCTGTGTACCCACGCTTAAGCCCCCTCCCTGGGCTAAACAATTTAAAACTGCCCGGCCACAACTTCGTGCCCCTGGTACTCCAAATGGAGTTTCATGCTTCAGGTATTACACTGTGTGGGAACAGAAATTTTACTCCCAATACTGAGTACCAGGACCACAGGTCATTAATTTTTCAAAGTCCCAAACAGGTCATGCTGCACTCTGCTTCACCCATGGAGAACCACACATCTCCACACACACGCACACACAAAAAGTGAATGCCACACAAGGGTTAAATACACTTTACATTGGCAAAATTAAAAACCACATGCTTCCATCTCTGTAATACTATGGTTTGGGTTAACCAGGAATGTAAGATGGGACAGTTATGAAAGATCTGCTAAAATCTGGTGATATAACATGCATTGCTTTGGTGCTTTGTGACAGAAGGTCCAGTTCATCAAATCTGCTTGGCAACAGGCTCCGGTCCTCACACGTGTAGAAGAAAAAGATTTTTTTTATTTCGAGTTTTCTGAATTCTGAAGTGACATTTTGATTCTTTATTGCCACCTCATGATAAATTTGTGTTTTGCACCATTGTAGCTATAGTAGAAGTGGTGGCCCTCACAAAGAAGTCACAGAACGTGGGCCACACAAAGGCATAAAGACATGTATGTGTGTGTTCATAGTAATGAAGAAATGCATTGCCCACTTTGTCCAAAAATTAATAAAAACAACAATAGAGCTCTGACACAGAGGAATAAGCTACTATCCGGCTATGGCTGCACACAATACTTGTTAGTAGGGTCAGTTAATTGTGGGTTTGGTTGTGCATGTAGAAGTTGACAAAAAACTACTGTATGCAAAACACATCCATTCTGAACCATTTACTGCACTGGTCACACTGCAGGTCTTTTGTGAATCTGACAGTGGAGATGGGGTGGAAGACTAGGCGATAAATGCTACTGATATTTCTGTCAGTATTAAAAGTGGTCTGTGTCATTGCTGCCTACTCCCACAGAACTCCAAGGACATCCCGCAGATTCAGGTTCTGGAGTCAGCAGAAGAGCAACTCAGCTCAGTCAGGTTTGGAGCCAACCTGTCAGAAGGGCGACTTCGAGGATGAACAGATTGGTGAGCTCTTTGAACTCATGCTGGGGTCCACAAAACCCAACAGACAGTTTGACATCCAGGAGGGTGGCAAATGAATCAACCAGCCACAGCAATGTGCATGAACAAAAAACAGAAGGTGCTATGAGTCAGACCACTGATAGATTACCTCCGAGTGCTTCAGATGAGTGGTACTCAAAGGCTGACTAGAGGCTTTTAAGAATATTTGATTAGCTTACAGTGCTGAGTAATATCACTGTGGTCCTGTGGTCTTTTTTTACTGTGATAATCAAAACTGGTTGTAATTCATTTCTTTTGTCAATTCTTTGCATGAATACAGTTGTGAGCTTATGGTTGTGAAGAAAAGGCACAGAGATGTCTCCACTGCAGACACACCACAGATAGTGTCAATAATGCCTCCTTCAGCCTCACTGATGTCACCATTGTTGGGGTGAAGCCCTCATTATCCATGTGGAAATGTGAACAGTTGACTGCAGGCACACAAAAGCCATGAGCTGTACATTGAGGGGGAGGGATGGGGGTGTTGGAGCTCTTGTAAAAGTCAACTGACAATCTCTGAAGCCCCAGTTCCCTCCCACAGAGTTCAGACATAATGATGATGTCTCTGGACATAAATAGTAATCAGTCGTGCACTGTACAAATGTACCGAGTGCTGCTAAGTGTCTTTGTCCTGCATCTGATCCAAATAAAGTGCTGCTTGAACCCCTACCTCCCACTGACTTCTCATTTTCTGTTCTGTAGCCATTGTTTTTTTCCCCTTTGAATATTTGAGGGTTTTTTGGCAGCATTTAAGGTCTGTTGTTAAAAGACAAGTTTCATCAAATTCATCCTCTTCACCTACTTATTAAAGCCTATTCCAGACACCTTAGTGATGAACAACTCTATATCTCTCATACCTGAATTAGTGATACAAGAGTCACTTTGCCAGTTATGAGGTCTAATCCAGTAACATTTCTGTAAAATATTGTACCTCACAAGTCTAAATTGATTATCACTGGGCATTACAGCAGCAGTCTTTACAGTGTATTTTCACATGTGTGTGAATGATGTCACTCAGAGAATTACAGTATGACCCAATTCTTCTGATTGTCACAGCTCTTATCACTCTAGAGTCCAGCAGTGACAGGCAGCATTTTTCAAGGGAAAGACTCTAAAACCCTTATACACTACCTGTTCAGCACCAATAGGCAGACAAAGTTAGCAACTAGATGGTTAACATTTTAGAATTTAGTAGGTAATGAGTCTTTTCATGATTTGGTGGAGACTAAAACATAAGTGTAAATAAAGTGTAATTAATGGACTTAAATTTGCTAGATGGCCATAACCACGGCTCTAAAAGAATGATTCTCTTGTCCATTTGTTGGATGTGTAAATTATCTGTAAACACATTTGTCTTATCAACCTGTGAAATAAGATTCACATTGATTACATGCTATTCAGTTAATCTACTATATTTGGTCATGTGCAAGACGTGTTGTGATGGCCAAGAAAGAACAGTGAAGAAGAGGGCTGCAAGATAGTAAATATACACAATGCATAGATTTAAATATTTGGAAAAAATTGAGTGCTGTAGGCCAGCACAGAAGTTAGCATTACTCTGGTTCCCTCGACAAAAAGCCAAAGGGGGTTTTTCATAGGCTTTTGGATTATTGGGCAAAATAAGAAACAACAACAAAAGCAGTTTAAAATAAGACAAAACAACAGTTTATGACATGTTTTGTTCAGCAAAATAATCTTCACAAGTGAACACCCGTTTTATGATTTTTGAAGCCCAAATACAATTGCCAGAAGTAAAAGCAATTTTTAGGCTCTGAACAAACTATGGTCCCATGATTTTAACATCACCACCACAGCTTCTAACTGGTAATTTAATTTAGCACACTTACTTCTGCTACAAAATCCTTTCGTCTTAGTGTTACCAGGGCCCATGTTTTCACACATTATGAGAATGACTCTCAGAGAGTTTTTACCCTTAGCAAGAAGTCCTATCTTAGAAGTGATTTAGGAGTTTTCAGAGCCACTCTGAGCAAGGAAAACAAAAACCTTTATCTCAGTGAGGAGGTGTGGTGAATCCCATTGCTAGGCTTCTTGATCATGTGGGGGTGGCACCAGCTGCTGAGAAATGACACACCGGCATTCAACACCATCATCCCAGACATCCTCCACTCCAAACTGACCCAGCTCACTGTGCCTGCCCCCACCTGTCAGTGGATTACAAGCTTTCTGACAGATAGGAAGCAGCAGGTGAGGCTGGGGAAAATCACATCCAGCACCTGGACAATAAGCACAGGTGCCCCCCAGAGATGTGTGCTCTCCCCTCTGCTGTTTTCACTCTACACTAACAACTGCATCTGGAAGGACCCTTCTGTCAGGCTCCTGAAGTTCAAAGATGACACGTCAGTCATCGGTCTCGTCCGAGATGGTGACACAAATCAACCTCTGTGGAGGACCTGTACACCTCACAGGTCAAAAGGAGTGCAGAGAGGATCACTGCAGACCCCTCAGTTAATCCATGTTTGTATGTATAACAAGATGCAGAAAACAATGCAGTAGTCAGTTTACATATCAAATAGGTCATTTTTTAAATCTTGTAATAAGTACATATCAGGTTTTTATTCTGTTCATTTGTGGCAGCCATTCAGCTGGTAAAAAAGTTTGATTGATTGATGAATGTAATATTTAAACAGTTTAATTTTAAAAAAGTGAACAGAACAGATCTTGTGCTTTTCTTTGATAAAACAACACAAGCCCCTCTTTAAATAAAATTCCAGTTAATTACCACATTGGTATTTATGGACATCTCCTGTTTTTGCCAGTGTCATCACTGATGAATAGTGTTAGAATTACTTATAGGAATAATGGCTGAAACAAAAAGTAAACCCATGTTATAGGAAATTGGAACATCTTTTTAAGAAATACCATCATGGTTCATGACCCTATGGTCTTATTTGTACACAAGAAGTGATAGTTTTTACACTTGAGACAAAACACAATCTAGAAGCACAATACTCTTAAACAAGATCTATCAACACACAAGCGGGTCAATATACACCTAAACAAAGGCTTTCACCTGCGCACTGAGAACCAGAAGTGTGTTTTCACAGAAACAAACACAGGTTCTGCACTGGGGGCTGGTCAGTTATCATTGTGTCAACCTGGCTTGTGTCAAGAAGTTTGAAAGATATACCAGAAGTAAAAGCAATTTTTAGGGGTCCCTCTTCTGGGTTGCGGCGAGAGCAGACGTCTTTACTGCTCCTCTTGTCAGTTCTACTATTTTTCACATCTTCTACATTTTCAAGTCTTTGAACAAATTCTACAACTATTAAAAT
>NW_018128270.1:127565-127934 GCF_001952655.1 Monopterus albus | reverse complement strand
TGTGCTGTGGATTACATTGTGTACGTTGGTTCTTTTTGTTCACCTGTCCGTTCTCATCCTCCTGCTATCCTAGTTCCTGTCATTAGTTTGTGTGTTTACCGTCCTGGTCTCCTTAGTCATCAATGCCCTTCCCTTGTTGTATGTATTATGGACCCTGTTTTGTTGTCATGTTGTTTTTATTCCATTAAACCACCTTTTTTGTACTAGCACCTGGGTCAGCCATCTTGAGTCCTACCCCAGTTCTCCCTCACCCTCCTGGTGAGGGGGACTAAACCATAACAGGTGGCAGCTTTTTTTTTTTTTTTTTTTTTTTAAGTTGGGGAACGTAGGTAGGTCAATGTTTTGTTAACAATTTTACTCAACAAATGA
>NW_018128270.1:123512-127330 GCF_001952655.1 Monopterus albus | reverse complement strand
TAAGTCTAACTTCTTCCTACTCCGTTCAAGCATGTACTAAGTATAAGCAAATTGATAATGCGTTTGTGGATATGTGTGAGATTATGTGTTGACATATTGACTGTCTTTACATGTTTGAAAGAATAAATCAAATCAAATCAATATGAACGAAGGAAAAAATCAATTTTCCACAGCAGCTTCATTTTCAGCATTATGTGAGTTGAATTCATTTGGAGGAATAATCCCTGAAGTGTTAATGTGCTAATCAATTCGAATCAATTTGCAATACAAAGGTTCTGATTATCCAGTGTCCATAGCTCAGTTTTAACTGCCTCAGTCAAAAATAAGAATTAAAAATTACAAATGGTATTACATTGACAGTGGTAAATGTTTTGTACCTACAAACTGTAAAACACAACTAAGGTGTGCCCTTGTGAGAAAAAAGGTTCATTCTTTTGAAAAGAGAAGACTAATAAAAAGATATATTTCTCTATATGAAATTTATTATGCATTAACGTATCAAAATAAGCATGTGCCAAATTCGGTATCTCAGAAAATTAGAATATTACTGAATACCAATACAAAGAAAGGATTTTTAGAAATCTTGGCCAACTGAAAAGTATGAACATGAAAAGTATGAGCATGTACAGCACTCAATACTTAGTTGGGGCTCCTTTTGCCTGAATTACTGCAGCAATGCGGCGTGGCATGGAGTCGATCAGTCTGTGGCACTGCTCAGGTGTTACGAGAGCCCAGGTTGCTCTGATAGTGGCCTTCAGCTCTTCTGCATTGTTGGGTCTGGCATATCGCATCTTCCTCTTCACAATACCCCATAGATTTTCTATGGGGTTAAGGTCAGGCGAGTTTGCTGGCCACTTAAGAACAGGGATACCATGGTCCTTAAACCAGGTACTGGTAGGTTTGGCACTGTGTGCAGGTGCCAAGTCCTGTTGGAAAATGAAATCTGCATCTCCATAAAGTTGGTCAGCAGCAGGAAGCATGAAGTGCTCTAAAACTTCCTGGTATACGGCTGCATTGACCTTGGACCTCAGAAAACACAGTGGCCCAACACCAGCAGATGACATGGCACCCCAAACCATCACTGACTGTGGAAACTTTACACTGGACCTCAAGCAACGTGGATTCTGTGCCTCTCCTCTCTTCCTCCAGACTCTGGGACCCTGATTTCCAAAGGTAATGCAAAATTTACTTTCATCAGAGAACATGACTTTGGACCACTCAGCAGCAGTCCAGTCCTTTTTGTCTTTAGCCCAGGTGAGACGCTTCTGACGCTGTCTGTTGTTCAAGAGTGGCTTGACACAAGGAATGCGACAGCTGAAACCCATGTCTTTCATAAGTCTGTGCGTAGTGGATCTTGAAGCACTGACTCCAGCTGCAGTCCACTCTTTGTGAATCTCCCCCACATTTTTGAATCGGTTTTGTTTCACAATCCTCTCCAGGGTGCGGTTATCCCTTTTGCTTGTACACTTTTTTCTACCACATCTTTTCCTTCCCTTCGCCTCTCTATTAATGTGCTTGGACACAGAGCTCTGTGAACAGCCAGCCTCTTCTGCAATGACCTTTTGTGTCTTGCCCTCCTTGTGCAAGGTGTCAATGGTGGTCTTTTGGACAACTGTCAGGTCAGCAGTCTTCCCCATGATTGTGTAGCCTACAGAACTAGACTGAGACACCATTTAAAGGCCTTTGCAGGTGTTTTGAGTCAAATAGCTGATTAGAGTGTGGCACCAGGTGTCTTCAATATTGAACCTTTTCACAATATTCTAATTTTCTGAGATACCGAATTTGGGGTTTTCATTGGTTGTCAGTTATAATCATCACAATTAAAAGAAATAAACATTTGAAATATATCAGTCTGTGTGTAATGAATGGATATAATATACAAGTTTCACTTTTTGAATGGAATTAGTGAAATAAATCAACTTTTTGATGATATTCTAATTTTATGACCAGCACCTGTATAATAAAACCCTAACTAATTATATATTTCTATCTAAAAATGAAAATCACCCTAACACCCTACTGTGATAACAGTATTGCATTTATTTTTTTTACTATATTTTGTCACAACATGATGAAATTTGTAGTGGCAGTGGGGGTTAGAGGAGTTAGGAATCAGGAATGCTGGTTTCAGATTAACTTTATTTCCAGAACTCAGCAGTATCAATGCATACATGCAGCAACAACAACATACTGCCATCTGATTTCCCAACACCATTTGTCTCTCAGTCCTTGTGTGCCAGTCCATAGTGCAACCCAGTGGCACAATGTAGAACAGAAGTAACGTTGGGTGAAAACCAGAGGATCAATAAGTGACTGAGTCTGAACCGAAGTGTCAGATACATCAGATCTGTCCCAAACTCTACTGGAACACCAGAGGAATATATTTCAGCAGGTTTGTGATAAACTCACCTCATGATGGAGAAACGAACTTCACCGTCCGTCGCTCCGCTCCTTTTGTCGGGGGTCACGGAGCGACGGCGGGCTTCAGTCTGACGTGTGACGTGGGTGGACAGCTCGACGTCATTACGTCGGGACGGGGATAAGAGCCAGTGTTAAATGGGGCTACTACATCAAATATTAATTTTACTACAGTAAAAAGTACCACACTGGCCTATTCTCAGTCCTACTGCAGTATTCTCAGTAAATGCTGCAGCCAGAGTACTGACAGGAACTAGCAAGAGAGATCATATCTCTCCCATATTAGCTTCTCTCCACTGGCTCCCTGTAAAATTCAGAATAGAATTTAAAATCCTTCTCCTAAGATACAAAGCCCTTAATCACAAGGCTCCATCATATCTTAAAGACCTCATAGAGCCTTATCATCCCAACAGAACACTTTGCTATCAGAGTTCAGGTTTACTTGTGGTTCCTAGAGCCTGTTTAACCTGAGCAATTCCAATGCAGATGCTGTGTCAAGCCACAAATCTGCTCTTTGCTTGGGTGAGGACAGGGTTCAGGCATGCTTTGCGATAAGGGTAGGTTAGGTCTGGAGAATGGTGTTGCTTATTGTGGGGCTCTGAAGATTTATGACAGCATGGCCTGACACCCCCCTCTTAGGGGCCAAATATTGGGTAAACATCATTTAACACGTACACCTCTTTGCTTGGGTGAGGACAGGGTTCAGGCATGCTTTGCGATAAGGGCAGGTTAGGTCTGGAGAATGGTGTTGCTTATTGTGGGGCTCTGAAGATTTATGACAGCATGGCCTGACACCCCCCTCTTAGGGGCCAAATATTGGGTAAACATCATTTAACACGTACACTGAGCTTCCATATCAGTGTTGTCCCATTCCTTGGTACATTTAATTGTGTATTATTGATTGATTATATGGAAGGGTATTGGATTACTGTCTAGTGTTATGTATGTAAATGGTGTGTGTGTTTGTGTGTATAGTATATACACATATATAATATTATATGTTATATGTAGTGTATAGTGTACCATATGTGTGGTGTATGTACTCTATATATGTATACTATATGTGTGCACATATGTACAGGATGTACTGTATTTGCATGTATGTGTACTGTGTATATATATATATATACGGAAAGTATTCAGACCCCCTTAAATTTTTCACTCTTTGTTATATTGCAGCCATATGCTAAAACCATTTAAGTTCATTTTTTTCCTCATTAATGTACACACAGCACCCCATATTGACAGAAAAACACAGAATTTTTGACATTTTTGCAGATTTATTAAAAAAGAAAAACTGAAATATCACATGGTCATAAGTATTCAGACCCTTCGCTGTGACACTCATATATTTAACTTAGGTGCTGTCCATTTCTGCTGATCATCCCTGAGATGGTTCT
>NW_018128270.1:108658-123024 GCF_001952655.1 Monopterus albus | reverse complement strand
CAATGACCCTAAGTACACAGCTAAAATAATGAAGGAGTGGCTTTACAACAACTCCGTGACTGTTCTTGAATGGCCCCGCCAGAGCCCTGACTTAAACCCAATTTAGCATCTCTGGAGAGACCTGAAAATGGCTGTCCACCAACGTTTACCATCCAACCTGACAGAACTGGCGAGGATCTGCAAGGAGGAATGGCAGAGGATCCCCAAATGCAGGTGTGAAAAACTTGTTGCATCATTCCCAAAAAGACTCATGGCTGTATTAGCTCAAAAGGGTGCTTCTACTAAATACTGAGCAAAGGGTCTGAATACTTATGACCATGTGATATTTCAGTTTTTCTTTTTTAATAAATCTGCAAAAATGTCAAAAATTCTGTGTTTTTCTGTCAATATGGGGTGCTGTGTGTACATTAATGAGGAAAAAAAATGAACTTAAATGATTTTAGCATATGGCTGCAATATAACAAAGAGTGAAAAATTTAAGGGGGTCTGAATACTTTCCGTACCCACTGTATATGTGTATACACACCATGGATACTGTCTAGTATTGTAATTATAATCGTAGTAGGACAGTGATGAAGGTAGGAAGCTATTTAGTATGTTATGTCTTCTGATATTTCATGACACCTTAACAACCTGTTGTGTCCTGATGCTTTTCTTTTTTTTTCTTTCTCCTCTATCCACTGACCCCAACTGTTCAAGGCAGAAGGCTGCCCCCCAAGAGCCGGGGTCTGTCAGAGGTTTCGTCTATTAAAAGAAGTTTTTCCTCCCTTCTGTTGCTACTGTTGGGTTTTCCTTAGAATAGTCTAAGGTCTAAACCTGGTTTTGTAAAGTGCCCTAAGATGATTGTTGTTGTGAATTGGTGCTGTACAAATAAAATTTATTGAATTTTTCTGAATAGAGCAGTGGTCTGAGTCACTGCTGACCATATGGACCTGTGATCCTGTGAACATAAAAGATGTAGGCTCAACAGCTGTGCAGTGTGTGAGTGTGTGTGTGCCTTTGTATTACTTACATCATGAGGACTGAAACCTGTTAACACACTCACACTGTGGGGAAATCACTGAATTTTAGGGTGGCAACATGGTTTAGGGTTAGGATGAGGTTAGGGTTAGGTTAAGTAGTGGTTATGGTTAAGGTTAGGATAGGTCTACAGGAAATGAATGTAAGTCAATGTACACAGCATTTGTGTGTGTGTGCCTTTAACTGAGGAGTTAAAGGCTCCAACTCCTGGAGTCTCTGTGCACTCTGCCTTGTCGCCTGCACCTGCCACTACTTCATAGTTTTCATGTTTTATTTTAGTTGGATTCTGTTTGAGCCCTTCAACACTGCACCACTATGCTACACATAACCACACTTACACTACAGATACGGCTGACTAACACACCTCATATGCCTCTTATTTTGTCATGGTCTAAGAGCTGGGTCGCGACAGTGTGGAATTAATGGTTCACTGTTACCCATTTGACCAGTAAAAGTAAAAGCTCTCTTTAATGATGCACATGACACACCAGAACAAATACTGTGATTCTCAAGAAGGACTGATATTGGAACTTTTGCTAATAAAAATGAAGTGGCAGCTCTGGTGCTGCTGGACTCATCCTGAGTGCAGCTGCTTGTTCCCAGTGATTTAACTGTAGAAACTGTGAATCTCTAACAGCTCATTTGTTTACTGTGCAAAACCAACAATGTTTCAGTTAGATCACAATGTAAGATCACAATGTCACATAATAAATTTAAATAATTTATGAAGATAGCACAGCCATACGCATGTGGTATGGCTAAGTGTACACCAACCTGAATGTTGCAATCCTTCTGCTGTGTAATGACTGCAGTTATTTAATAAAATCAAAGAAAAATAGTTGCACTCTACATGTGTTTGGTCAGCATGAGGCAGAGTCTGAGGCAGATACATCAAGGCCATTAAAGTTAGCACCACTGTAATGCTGAAGCAGATGAGGCTGAGCTCGACCTCCTGATGCTTTTCTTCTTTCTTCCTTTCTCTCCATGGACTGTTATCTTTTCAAGGCTGCTTCTTCTCTAAATGCAGGAATCCTCACTGAGCTTCACTGTCTGCTGACCTGCTGCATGATGTATGTCAGAACACAGGGCAACAGAGAAGCTTGATTGAGGAAGTTATATTCTACACTGTTTATTGGATCAGTGATATCTAGTTATTTTGTGTGTATTTATTTGATTGATTGATTGTAATTAATAGCCTATAATAATTTCTCCTGCCAGGCACTTGGTGCCCTATGCACAGCATGCGATGTACTCGTACATAATTGGCATTATCAGTAAGGGCTGAATCAGACAAGCAACCGTTCTAGTATAAACCTTCCCTTTGATGAGAACCTCTGCAGCTCTAACACACCTGTCTTCACTAGTCACAGTCTTGGTTATTCTACCAGTGGGCCACTGTTGCACTGGGGAGCTGTGGATCAACAACTAGGACAATGGAACCCACAGTCAGGTTCTCTGTTGGGGTTTTCCACCATTGGCAACTCTGAAGAGTGGGTAGGTAGTTTTTGGTGAAATATACCCAGAATTGATCCACAAGGGTATGACAGTGGTGCCACCTCCACCACCCCGTGACAGCAGGTACATAGACCATTTGTGTCATGATCCTGCCCTGCTGGCTTCCGGTTCCCTGCTTTTACTCTGAAAGTACTTCCTGTTCCCAGCTCACCCAGACTTTTGGACACTTTACTTCATCATTCTCAAGTGCCTTCACCTGCTGTTTCATTACTCACACCTGCTCCCCTCAGTATATAGCAGCTCCTCACCTTGTGGGGGGGCTGCCAGCTTGTTCTTTGATTGTTCTTTGCCTAGCCTAGACTCTCCAGCATTTATTCTAGTACCTGTCATTCTGATAACAAAATCTTGCCTGCTCCTGACTAACGATATTTGCCTTGCCCCTATTGTCGGACTGCTACGCCTGTATTGACACCCTGCCTGAACCATCGACCGGAGATCCTGCCTCATCCCTACAATCGGACTGCTACGCTGGCTATCGACCCCCTGCCTGGATTACCTACCTGTGATTCTGCCTTGTCCTCTCTGCCTGTAAGACTGCTTCTCCTGCTCCTGAGCTCTCCCAATCTGACAATTAAACATCACTCTGTTGTCTCCGACTACTGGCTTTTTAATTGGGTTCACTCCTTAACAGTAATGGAAGCTGCACACACCGCTCCCTGACAATTTGAGGCAAAGTCTCATCTGGAAGCCCCATGACTAGAAAGTTGGGTGTGACAGAGTCAGGGTCAGCCACATTAGTTAAGACATAGCTGAGAGGTTTTGAGTTCATGATCCACTTCAACCAAGACCATGTGCAGGACATCCTCAGATACAGAGCATTCTTAACGAAGCAGAACACCTGCGGAATGAAAGCGTAGACAAAGAAGTCTGAATTGGTCTGCTGGTAGACCCGCCATCTGTGGAACCAGTGGCTGTGCTCTCCAAAGCTGACAGGATGGGCAGCTCAGCTGGTGGCAATTGATGGCTTGGCAACTTCACAAGATTCAGATCTGCCTCCTGATCCCTGCATATACTCTCTCTCTAAAGTTGGGTGCAACAGATGCTCATAAAACTCCTTAATTAGGAGTTGGGTGGCTGGATGCTGGGAGTCTAGCACAATGGGATGGATCTCCTCTAAAGTGAGGTTGTGTAGTCTTCACAGTCTGCCTCCAACTCTGACAATACCAGTGGCTGGATCCCATTCAAAGATGAGTGAGATGAGATGAGTGTACCGAGAGTCATCATCTGCTGCCTCTTCTGCTTAGAAAGCCATAATATGCTCCATTAGCTCTTGCTTCCTCTGCTGTTTCTTCTCATAGCAGGTAGGTTTACTAGTAATCGGAGCTATTTCAGCAGCCTCTTCCCTTTCCTGTGTAGCGAGAGACCAGTCTAGGTCTTTCACTCAGTGTAGGAGGTATTTGTGCTTGACTACTACTCACTATAGCTGCTGCTCCTCTCTGCTCTCCTGTCTCTTATTTGATAAGAGGTGGGGAAAAGGCAGGTTGACACTGCCTTTAGTTAAAGATATAATCCTCTAAATATTTTGGATTGTGGGTACTCCTTAGAGTGTGTCTCTCTGACATCAGGAGGTGCTGATATATCACCTGATGACATTGGGCTCTCTTTTCCTGCAATAGGGCTCAGTGCAAACCTTGTGTCTAAACTCCAGGTGTAGGGTGAATATGGATGTATTCAACAGTGTTTTGCAATTTCGGTGACCAGACACACAGCGCACTTCTGTGTGCAGTCAGGTGTTACCACGCACATTATGGAGGAGAGGCAGAATACATTATTAGAGGGATGAATACATGGTGAGCAGGTGGAGTCGAGGCTGGCTTTAGATATGTCCAGTCAAACCAGCTCCTCTCACCCCCTTTAAAGAGCAGGGTGGAAACGTGACTTACTGATAACACTGGTCTCAGGAGAAGGAAATGTATGATAAGAAAGATTCTCAGCCCATTCTACCTCCTGAACCACAGCCACCCCCAGTTATATAGTGCAATTTACTCACAGCTGCATCCAGTGAGTGAAGTCCAGGGGGGTCTTGCACATAACCGTAAAAACGTTTCTTCATTTTTAAAATAATATTGTAAAATTATATTGTAATCACAGTGTTTATGGTGAAACTGATTGTGGTCCACCAGAGCGCACAGCCAGTGGAAATGTCACTTTATCTCCACCTACAGTACAGCAGCTTTCAAAGCTGATCAAACCACCATAAAATGTAAAAACAGACACAATGTACTTTATATCCCTACTGTAGTAACAAAGGTACGTCTGTGTGAAATGTGTTTGTTTAAAGAAACTGTAACTTAACAGTGACGGCAGCCTCAGTGAGGTCGGACTGACTTTACCTGCAGTAACAGGATCAGTGGAGACATCTGCAGGGGGGTTGGTATTGATCCTGGCTCATGAGCTGCTTTCATGTCTTATTATGGGAAATTGTTTTTACATGGATTTGGATTCCCAAACACCGACTGCAGATAACCTCTGGCTGCGTCCTGTAAGCAGGCTACAGATAGCGCATCCTGACGTGCACAAACATGCACTGTTTGACCATATTCATATCTATAGCCACATACTGAGATCTAGTAGTTCATTCACTCATTACCCTAAATTATCACACACAAGAAATTATTCAGAGTGAATTCCAGCAGATCAGGGTTAATTTTAAGTTAGTGTGGCCATTAAACACATGTGTGTACCTGATCTTGTGCTTCTCAGCCTATGCACCTGTCAGGAAAATTGCAAATGCACCTGTGATTGCAGTAAGATGTAGTCTGAGCAAGTGTTGCTGTTATCACTATTTCAGGGTAAAACAAGCACCAAAATTGCCTTATTAGTATACACGCCACCTCACCTACGCCTCTCCTCCCACCTCAGAACAAGAGCATTCATTCATGGCAGGAAAATACCAAACACACCAATGCACAGAGAAAAAAAAGCATAAGGACTGCATTTGAAGCTTTGGAGAAAATGTGCTGGCAGGAAAATAGAGCTCATTGTCTGAAGAAGCCAAGTATATCTGGCTCAAGGGACCGTTGCTGGGCTTTTGCCCAATAAAGCTGGCTGGATAATTAGTATTGACCACTGCAGAGCTCTGTTTAGCTTCTTTAATCAGTAGAAAGAGCACTGACATAAATCCAGGTAGTTGTTGTGCAGTATATGTAATTGTACATATAGTGATTGTTTCTGAAAATAGAAGAGCCAGAAAGGCATGTCGACACTGGTTCTCTGAACAGTAATCAGGTAAACATGTACAAATTACCATAAGACTCAGTTCACAACAGACAATTCGATGTTTAGAATTAAAATCATTTCAATTGTGCAGCCTTTACTAACTAATTATACACAGCTAACAACTTCACAAGGCAATTCCACCCAAAAGAAACACTACTGATCATAAAATAAGATTACATACAGAGGAGGAAACTTACATCATCTCTGATTTTTGCAACCACTGTTGTATTGGATCAACTAAGAAGTCAAAAGAATTCCAGCAATGGTGCCGTGATAAACATAGGCCACTAGTGTAAATCACTAACTACATACATTTAGAGTCCACAGAGTTCCTGTCAGAAGAAGAATTCATAACAGGCCAAGCCAGCTAACCACAGACATACTGTAACTAACTAAATGCCAGATGCCTCGGGATCTGCTCTTATACGCCTTTACATCCGATTTATTAGCTTTATTGGTGTAACTAACTTGTATGTTCTTTGGAAACCGTGCCGCCTCGAGTACTGCATTCTTTTTTTAACCTCCTGACTTCCCTTCCAGTTTGTTCTGTTGCATGAGGCAGTTATCAGATGATTTTAGAGTGAATTCCTCAGTGATTTATTTTCTGTCACGTAGTATTAACTTGGTGCTAGAGATGACAAAAGGCTGTTTTAATGACATCCACCTCAACTAATGCATTTTTCTTTCTCCATCACCATGAAGAACATTTATGTCCCTGTGATCCCAGTTTTATAATAAAGGGTTTTCTAGTCTACCATCACTTTTACTGTCAGGTTTGCTCTGTGGCACCTGCCTCTCTCACCTCCCTCTCTTTGTTTTTCGGTTCCTGATCACGCCACCTTGCACACCTGTCACTCGTTCCTTAATTAACACCAGCTGTATTCACTTACTCCCTTCACCTTATTTATACCCGACTCACTTTTCACTCCCTTGCCAGTTCGTCATTTCTTTCAGGCTGACAACCAGCGCCATTCTCTGCATTTTTAGTCATTGTATTGTTACCATCGGTTTTTGCTTTCCTTCAGTCTGCCTACCCTGCCGGCTTCCTCTACCATTCTCAACAGACAGTTTTCCCCCGGACCATTACTCCACATCACCCTTCCAGCCTCCACCAGCCAGGTCGGTACACAGTCATCAGACTCCATCTACTCACCGTCTCCTTCTACTCTGCCTCCCCAGCTATCTACCACCCACCGGGTCACTAGGGTCACTCCCAGACCGGGAGTGGCTCAGCCTATCTCACTTTATCCATCCGTCCACTGCTGTTTTTTGCTAGCTGATCAGCACCCGGTCCTACTTCTTCCTAGTTATTATTTACCTTACCACGTCACATATAAATATTGTACATCACAATAAACCTGCTTGCACTGAAGTCAGCCATCTGGGTCTGCTTTTCTTCGCTCACTCACCCTCCAACGAGTGAGTGGTTATAACATTTCCATCATATTCTGGGAAGTCTTGTGCGTGCAGTTAATTCATATCATATAAATTCACTGTCCTGCTGCTTCCTCAACCTGAACAGTGATAAAACTGTCCTTTCCTTCTAATCTCTTCCCTCTTGAACCTTCTCCTCTGTCTTCATAAAAACCAATGGGGACCTGGGGAGAGCATCAATTATTCAAAGTCAATTATTAAGCAGGCTTTTTTCCAGTGGGACAGTGTGGATGATGTCTGCAGCCTTATTCAGAGGTATTTTTAGGATTTTATCATGCTGGATATCTGTGCCTCAAGGAAAACAACAAGAAACGCCTCCCTCCATCAAAACATCCAGCTTGGATGTTGGATATCTCTTGCTTTTGTTTGTCATGTCATGTTGCCAATAAACCTATGAGTTTATAATTATCACCCTGACACATTAGAAGTACTTTTATTCATCCAACATTGCTTGTGTACATGCTGTGGGAGACAAGATCTCTTTGTTTTCCCGGGGACAACACTATACCTGGTCTTTAATCTTAAATACAAGTTAAACATGCAGTGAGCCTCCAGCAGCATCTGGCAAGAGAGGTGCCAGGAGCTTTTACAGCTGATCTCAGCTCGGATGTTTGATGCTTCAAGGACTGGGTTCTTCTTTCTTTCATTTTTTTTCTTCTTACAGATGGCATCTGCTAAAAACATGATTTTCAAACTAATATTTTTATTATTTTGACATATCTGAAAATGTTTCCTGCATGTCCTTTCAGGGAAAACGTTGTGCATTCAGGTTTAAAAGAGAGAGAGAGAGCTGCTCACAAGAAGAATGTGATGCTCGTATCTATAAAGTGTCAGAACCAGAACTATCCTATGTTGTATCACTTAACCATAACAAATGTGCTATATTTACTTGTACTGTCCTAATATTGTATTTATTTTAGTCAGTTTGTCTGATCATTCAATGCTTTGCTATAAAACCTTTGTGTTATTGCATGAAATTTGTTAATTAATTTGGTTGGCCCTTACGTTCCCAGAGTTCCCAGTTAAAGCCAGGGCAAAATGTCTATGCGACCAACACTTTGAAAAATAAAAAATGATTCAACCTGAGCAAAATGTGCTTTTTCTCAAGAGGTATGACTGTCATGAATGTTGAGAGAGGAAAGGGAGAAAAACCCAACAGTTTCTTCTTATTTTGTTTGATTTGTCACACAAAGACTCGGCACACACACAGTCAGTGTATATGTTGCTATCTAAGCTGCAGCTAATATCTGTTGCAGCTAAACACATATTCCAACAATGCTGCGGTGGTCAGATTAGTGTGAATAAAGCAAACCCACACAGAATTACCACCCAGTTTTCTTCAGCCAAGAGAGCAGGTGGAGACCAAAGCAGATGCACCTGTGTGCTAGTTTACCATATCACTTGAAAAGGTGTGTAATACACGACTGTCAGTGTTGTTTATAGTTGAGTAATAAAGCTTTTTGTGAAACTCTGGACAAGGTCCAGTGATGACTTGGTCAAACAGACAAACAATATACACTGCAGGACAAATCAAACAGCCCCAATGAAAAAAACACCACAAGCCCACATAAATATATGATAAAACACCACAGCAGTTTATTTGTGGAGATCAAAACAGTTATGAGTGAGTGTTGGACTTACATTTGTCAGCTGGACACCCACATGACAAAATGAATGTGGCCCTGTGTTTACTGGATGTGTAATTCAGCAGCTGTTTGCAAACACAATATAGCTGTAACTTGGCTCATTTAATTAAAGCTTGTTCCACTGCCACCAGGAAGTTAATACTGCTTTACTAGTTACTGTGCCTTTCTAAATTAATCTACTGCTGCCATATTTCAACTTCACATGGTGTTACACCCTATAAAATTGAATTAATGCTGCAAATGAGTCAGTTTTACACTGAAAGGAATTCTCTATTTGTTAAGCTCATTGTGCATTTCCTTTCAGATAAAAAGAACTACAGTATATGCATGTCCTTGCAAATGTGATTTGTTTTATCTAGATAACACTGACATAAAACTTTGCTAATCTGAAGTAATTTGTTTTATAAATGTATTAGGTATTTTTAGTTAGATAGATATTGGTTAGATACTTGATGTATTAGAAATGTTCAGTGTAGACAGGATGTCTAGCTCAGGCTGTTAAATGCTTAGTCATTCTTAAGGGTAATCCAGGTTGTTCAGGTTTAAGGATAACTAGACAGAAAGTTGACTGTTGTTAGGAGACAGAATGTTTAATATTATTGTTATGACGTGTTTAACCATAATCATAGTCATAATATTTTCTTATGCTTAATGTCATGTCAGAATGTTTTAGCTACACACCACATAATCAACAGACATTCACACTGATTTTCTTCATGCTTTGACTACTGCTATGACCAGCTGCAAAGCTGGCACCAGGAGACATCACGGTTTGGCGTCTATGTAGTATGGGGTTAGCCCGAAGTGATATAATGTATAGGCCTGTTATGGTTCAGGGCTTTTCATCTTTCAGCTGCCTGCGTGCATGTTGGAGGTGCGAAGACTCCTGAGTGTGTAATGTTAATTTTTACCTGTGTTCATTGAATAAATCAGCACTGTTTTGAAGTTACTTGGACTGTCTTGTCTTTCAGAATTAACGGTGAAAAGAACTGGGTATCCAACAATGGACAATGTTGATTGGGTGAGACAAAGAGTCTGTCCTACTTGTAAGACTGGGAAAGACACACTGCTCATGCAGTCTGAAGGTCTCACTGCTGTTCATGTATGGATGACCTCTTATCCCTTTGGTGGGAGACAAAGAGAGGCTGTAATGTTTCATTTCGTTTTCTGGAATGTACATAGATTGGCTGTTATATCAGGAAGGATCAATCAGTGTTACTATAATCAGGAGCTGGATACAAAGAAGCAGCAGAGAAAACAGAGTCAGTCCTCTGAGTGGCACCTAAGTGAAAAGGCATGGCATTTCTTCTCACTCAGAACCAGTTCACATGCTCACACACACCACATCACACCATGTTCAAGCTGTAGAGCCACACAGTGATGTGACATAACGGCACAGCATTTGGCTTTCCAGTCAGAATGATGGCTCTGCTATGGTGTTCTCAACACATCTCTTACTCCTTCACACCCTTGAGGCTCCAAAAGGGAGTCCAACCCTATAGACTCCCTTTTGGAGCCAGCCTCAAGTGGCCATTTGAGGACCTGCGGGATTTCTCAGCCTCGGAGGCTGCCTCTTGGTGACAGCATTACCTCTCGAGGATCCTTCCAGTGATAATTTGTTATGAAACTCTCCATACTCATTGTTAGCTCTGATCAGCCTCAAATAGCCACTTGAGGCTGGCTCCAAAACCTATGGACTCCCAGGGGAGGTGGGTTTGTCCAGCCTCAATGTATGACAGCCAGTGGTTGTCACACAGAAAACATAGGACATGTGTCTGGAATGATAGTGACAAAGCTGTGGAAGAAGCGCTGGGCAATATGGGCAAAAATATGATCACAATATATGTATACAGTTTAGAATTGAATCTGACAAATATCATTAGCTTTGTTAGGTTTGTAAACAACAATTTCTTTTTCAGTCCATAACAGTCTAACATTTATGTAGGCTCATGTAAGACTCTACTGTGTAGCTAGACCACGACTCAGTAGTAATGGCAAACTTTACCCTTCATTCTGCATAAAGCTGAGGAAACTGTTTTTAAAACAGTTCCATGCTGGGACTGCCGGGACACCCAGAGTCAAGCACTTTTATTAGGGTTTGACACTCGTGTCTTTCCACCATTCTCACAGATGTCAGCAAATATATCATTATATAGTTGGTATCTGCCTGATAATGAATCTGTAGTTTTGTTTTGTTTTTTTTATTGCAACACGAAATAACACATTTACAGGACAAAGGACATAACGTAGAAGATGAGACAACAGACATTAACAAAAGAGACAAAGGGATTATTTAATTTAGTTGTGTGTGTGAAAGTGTAGTGTGGGTGTGTCCAACTCTATGCAGATTGATATTCAGTACGTATTAAAGAAAAATAAAATTAAACGAAATAAATTAAGTAATTTGGGGGGGGTTAAATCAACAAAGGACCTGGAGTGTGCTGGTGATGCCCCCACCCCAAACCTCCAGCACCAGGTGAGGCCAACACTTGAGCCCTGGGCAACCCAATGCAGCAAGACAGCAGCATCCTTGTGTCATGGTTAAGTTAAACCTTCCCTTTGTTTTACTGTTCATCACGGTTTATGCTAATAGTTGATTGTTGGGACTGAAACAGCTCAGGGGCCCTGACCTCGACAGGAGAAACCCGACCCCATGTGTGGCGTTTTCCCCTCCTAAACAGCTCCCAGACCCTGAGGAGGGAGCTGGTCTAAGAGGGTGTCAGCAGTCCACTGATGCTCTATGTAGTTAAGTGAAAGGAAACAGTGACCTGGCTTTCCTCCTCCATGCTGTGCCACCCAGAGAAACCCCAAGAGTGTCCAGTTATTCTCTGATTCATATCAATCATTTAAGCACATAAACTTAATATTTTAGAACCAGGACCTGATACAGTATTTGAAAACTCCTGAAAAATACAGTGTGTGATATTTATTGAACATTTATATAATTATCCCATCAGAATTGCTATCAGGAGATAATGTTAAAGAATCAGATCTGTATGGTGGCCAAAAAACCTGGATCAGATCAGGGCATAAAAACATATTTTCTTTACAAAATAAGTGGCAACTCTGCTCCTCCATGTTAAATGCAGCCAGCTGAGATGGTTCAGGATTGAGGAGCTCCTCTGGTCACATGCAGCTAGGAGGGGGCAGACCCAAAACACACCAGAAGAATTAGATTCAGCTCACTGAGAAGGGAACACCTCAGGATCCCAAGGTACAGCTGGAGCACTAGTTTGTTAATAGATGCATAGATGATGGACATACTGTATCTGTCCAAAAAGCAAAAACATTCTTAGTTTTCATTTCTGTCACTTTTGCTTGAAAAATGTGAAGGTGCTGGTAAATAGCAGCCACTGTGGTGTTCAGTGAAAATGATACGATTACCGTAAATGTAAGGTTTTAATATAAGAGAAAAGTCACAGAGTCAGGAACACAGGCTTATTACAGAACATTTCCGGGTTGTAAAAATGTCTCATAGCATATATACACAAATAAAATTATCATACAGTCTGTTAAGCATGTAAAGGGATTTTATCCCAGCTAGGTGTTGTGCCTACATCACTAAATGTCTCTCTATGCTTGAATGGTTCACTGGGACATACTGGGACAAGCAACTTGCTCAGTGCTGGCTGCAGGTTCTGGTTGTTGTGATTACCTCTGGTATTTCTCATCAGAATGTAATTAGTTTTGGCTTTAGAGAGCAAGAATTTGTCACAATGAATCTGGGAGTTTCTGTCACAAGAGGAAGTGACAGATCAGAGACTGGTTTTCTACTTTTATTTTTACAAATAAATGAGAAGTGACAGAAAAAGGTTTGGAATTCTCATAACTCTGAGCGCAAAACCTTATTCAACTTTCTATGTTATGCAAAGGTCAAATGCAGACAAATAACTGAAATGTGTGCACTGTTACACACACTGACTGTTGCACAGCTGCACTGACTAATGTTTTTATATCTTAAATTACAATGGATTAAACGAGTATGTGTAATGTGAAGTAGAACTTTTACACAGTATTATCAGCTGCACTTTAACCTCTGTGGAGCTTTTTAGCCCCCTTTGGCTAATTATTGAGGTTGATGGGCCTGCAACCCCTGTTCTCATGATAATAATATTTCATCAAGGATAGCCTTTCATTGGAAAGCTCTAAGATCTCCCCAACCCCAGAGCAGATTGTTTTTCACACAGTTCTTAAAAGAGAGTTAGAGACGGAAAACTCAGTTCATTTGGTTAAGCCAAACTTTATAAATATAAAACATAGATGAGAGCCAGTCATTTTAGATGGATATTTTCTAATCTAATGCATTTGTTTCAGTAGTAATATAATTAATAATGATCACCATAGCTTCCACTCCACAAGTTTCAAGTTCCCACAGAAAGTGTTGTATAATATCTACTGAGAGAGTCCCCTGCTCCTGTCAGCTGTGATTTCAGTCAGTGCTCAGTTGATATGGCTCACCTCCACTTTTCATCAGCCCCAGAGAGTGATCCACCTCCAAGGCTAGTCTGATGAGCTCCACTGTAGTCCTGCCTTAGGTCACCTCCATATGTGTCTTCTGTCAGAGCCTATGTCTAGTCTCTAGGGACACTCCTACGCCCCTTCAGGAGGCAGTCACTCAAATGATTTCATAAAAGGACTCTTCATGTATCAGCATCTCTTCATTGTTTACTACACCATGCACTCCACAACAAACACATTTATTGAAACAGTCAGTACCTAGTAAATCTGTAACAATTCATGAAGATCAGTATATGCCTCATAAGTACTGATTAGCCAGTGAACACTGTTTCATTAGCTCTGTTTTGGTGCAGTGAACTTTTGTTAAGTCTGGAAAAATAATTGATTATGTCATTGGATTTGATATCAGCTTAGGCTTTGGAGGATCTAACAAGAGACACTGCATTATGGGATATGTAGAATTAAGTGTTTTTGGAACTTCACCTATAGGAGCTAAAAGTTAGGATATCTCTTCGTTTTGGGAGGATCTGTCTCCCAGGGCTCCAGAATAGCTTTTTCCACTAGTAGCACTGGTGCTTCTTACTGAAAATTTATAGAGGAGCTGTCATGATTCGGTTCCGCTGCTTCCCGTCCGGCTTTTATTTTGACATTACTTCCTGTTTTTGTTTTACCTTAGTTTCGGTCTTTTTACGTTCTTCATCACTCACATTGGATTCACCTGCTCCCGATTAGTTTGCACCTGTTTGCACCACATTATAAACAGCCTTCACCCATCACTCCCCGCCAGATTGTTCTAGATCCCAGCTCTGACTTTCCAGCAGTTTCTTCGGCTTTGGTATTTTGTGTTTCTGACCCGGACTGTTACCTTGGTATATTCGTTTCTGCTTTGCCCTCTTGTCTCGGACTGCCACAGTGTATGATATCGGACTTCCCTCTGGACTACGTATTTTGGATCACCTCTGTTGGATGTGTTTGCTGGCTCTGACCTCGGACTGTTAAGGACATGTGAGTTTTGTGTTTTCACCGTGTCTTGTATGGTTTTCTTTTGTTCAACGTTAGTTCTCTTAATAAAGA
>NW_018128270.1:107358-107484 GCF_001952655.1 Monopterus albus | reverse complement strand
TTGCACCAGCAGAGAAATTTAGATGCACCACTAAAATTGACATGCAACGCAACCCGTGATGAGTGTTACTTGGCTTGCCATGTTTCACTAGGCTCCTATATTGAAAAAAACCCCTCATAACAACAG